>NC_057801.1:493339924-493499257 GCF_018294505.1 Triticum aestivum | reverse complement strand
CGAGTGAGAGGGTTGCTCTTCACTCGGTAGGATTTTTTACAACTTAGGCGAGCACAGGGCTGCAGCTAAGCCCCCGAGTGAAAGTCTGGCTTACCACTCGGTAGGATTTTGATAACTTAGGCGAGTGCTTGGACTGCAGCTAAGCCCCCGAGTGAGAGGGTTGCTCTTCACTCGGTAGGATTTTTCACAACTTAGGCGAGCACAGGGCTGCAGCTAAGCCCCCGAGTGAAAATCTGGCTTACCACTCGGTAGGATTTTGATAACTTAGGCGAAACGGATTCGCAGCTAAGCCTCCGAGTGAGAGTCTGGCTCACCACTCGGTAGGATTTTTACAAACTTAGGCGAAACGGATTCGCGGCTAAGTCACCCACTGAGGGGGAATTTTATTTGGACAAAAATAAAAAGTGACAGAAATTATGGAGGAACTATGACACTATTATTTTGATGTCCATGAACTACAGAAGTACTTTATTGCAACTCATCCGAGTGATAAAACTTAAGTGTAAAATGGGCGGAGTAGCTCCGCGTTCCAAGCTCGGGGCTCGTTGATATTATGCTCGACGTTGTAAAGACGGTACGCCCCGTTGTGGAGAACCTTGGTGACGATGAAGGGGCCTTCCCAAGAAGGAGCAAGCTTGTGTGGTTTGTGCTGATCCACTCGGAGAACTAAATCTCCTTCCTGGAAGGCTCGACCTCTCACATTTCTGGCGTGGAAACGACGCAAATCTTGTTGGTAGATGGTCGACCGGGTCAGAGCCATCTCCCTTTCTTCCTCTAAAAGGTCGACTGCGTCCTGCCGCGCTTGTTCAGCCTCTGCTTCGTTGTAGATTTCGACTCGAGGAGCATTATGGAGAAGATCACTCGGTAAGACTGCTTCAGCTCCGTAGACCAAGAAGAATGGAGTTCTTCCGGTCGACCGATTAGGTGTGGTCCGTAGTCCCCAAAGCACTGAGGGAAGTTCGTCGACCCAAGCTCCAGCTGCATGCTTGAGATCACGCATCATTCGGGGTTTCAATCCCTTGAGAATCAGGCCATTGGCTCGCTCTGCTTGTCCATTCGACTGCGGATGGGCGACTGAAGCGTAGTCGACCCGTGTGCCTTGGGAGCTACAGAAATTTCTGAATTCCTCCGAGTCAAAGTTCGACCCATTATCCGTAATGATGCTGTGTGGGACTCCATATCTGAATATTAGTTCCCTGATGAAGCTAACAGCAGTACCGGTGTCAAGGTTCTTGATTGGTTTAGCCTCGATCCACTTGGTGAACTTGTCGACTGCCACCAGTACATGCGTGAAGCCGCTTCGTCCTGTTCTCAAAGGACCGACCATGTCCAGTCCCCATACTGCGAAAGGCCAAACGAGTGGGATGGTCTTCAGAGCTGACGCAGGCTTGTGCGACATATTCGAGTAGAACTGACATCCCTCGCACTTATCCACTATCTCTTTTGCCATCTCATTCGCCTTTGGCCAGTAAAATCCGGCTCGGTATGCTTTGGCCACGATGGTCCGAGAGGACGCATGATGACCACAGGTCCCCGAGTGGATATCATTGAGGATGAGTCGACCTTCTTCTGGTGTGATGCACTTCTGACCAACTCCAGTCGCACTTTCTCTGTACAATTGTCCTTTGATTACGGTAAAGGCCTTAGATCGACGGACGATCTGTCGAGCCTCTTCCTCATCCTCCGGGAGCTCTTTTCTCAGGATATACGCGACGTACGGAACTGTCCAGTCAGGAATGACCACCAAAACCTCCATGATCAAGTCGACCACCGCTGGGACTTCAACTTCAGTCGGATCTGTGGCACTCTTGGGCTGTGGAGTTTCTTCGGTGAAAGGATCTTCTTTGACTGACGGAGTGTGTATATGCTCCAAGAACACACCACTCGGAATGGCTTCTCTCTTGGAA
Source organism: Triticum aestivum (assembly GCF_018294505.1). Lineage (NCBI taxonomy): Eukaryota > Viridiplantae > Streptophyta > Magnoliopsida > Poales > Poaceae > Triticum > Triticum aestivum. The sequence goes on along the minus strand of NC_057801.1, from coordinate 493,497,350 downwards.
CCTATCTTTGCTAGATCATCAGCTGCTTGATTTTTCAGTCGGGGTATATGATGGAGCTCCAACCCCTCGAACTTCTTTTCCAGCTTCCTCACTGCACTGCAGTATCCAGTCATGGCTGGGCTTCTCACGTCCCACTCTTTCATCACCTGATTGACCACTAAATCCGAGTCGCCATAGACCATCAGGCGACGGACGCCGAGTGAAATGGCCATGCGCAACCCATATAAGAGGGCCTCATATTCTGCCTCATTGTTGGAGGAATCAAAGTGAATCTGGAGCACATATCTGAGCTTATCTCCTCTGGGGGAAACCAGGACAACCCCAGCACCGGAACCATTCAACATCTTAGAGCCATCAAAAAACATGGTCCAATGCTCCGAGTGAACTTCAGTCGGCTGCTGCTGTTCAATCCACTCGGCGAGGAAATCTGCTATTGCCTGGGACTTAATGGCTTTCTTTGCCTCAAACTTGATATCAAGGGGAAGAAGTTCAATCGCCCATTTGGCCACTCGACCAGTTGCATCCCTATTGTGCAAAATCTCTGATAGTGGAGCGTCGCTGACGACTGTGATGGAATGATCAGAGAAATAATGAGCAACCTTCTTTGTGGTCATGTATATTCCATACACAAGCTTCTGATAATGAGGATATCTCTGCTTGGATGGAGTCAAGACTTCAGACAAATAATACACTGGGCGCTGAACTTTGAGAGCTTTTCCTTCTTCTTCCCGCTCGACCGTTAGCACAGTACTGACGACTTGTCCTGTGGCTGCGATATAGAGCAACAGAGGCTCTTTGCTGATTGGAGCAGCAAGCACCGGCTGGGTGGATAGCAGAGCTTTTAGCTCGGCAAACGCTGCATCAGCTTCTGGAGTCCACTCGAACTTGTCTGTCTTCTTCATCAGTCGGTAAAGAGGCAATGCCTTTTCACCGAGTCGTGAGATGAATCGACTTAATGCGGCCAAGCATCCAGTAAGCTTCTGGACATCGTGCACTCGTACAGGGCGTTTCATTCGGAGAATAGTGCCAATCTTCTCTGGGTTAGCGTCGATTCCCCGTTCGGAAACGAGAAAACCGAGTAACTTGCCACCAGGAACTCCAAATGTGCACTTTGATGGATTGAGCTTGATATCATACCTTCTGAGGTTGGCAAATGTTTCGGCGAGATCAGCGAGCAGGTTGGAACCTTTTCGTGACTTGACAACGATATCATCCATATATGCTTCCACATTCCGACTGATTTGAGTGAGTAGACACTTCTGAATCATTCGCATAAACGTGGCTCCGGCATTCTTGAGGCCGAATGGCATGGTGATATAGCAGAAGCACCCGAATGGAGTGATGAAAGCTGTTTTTACCTCGTCGGGTCCGTACAGACGGATCTGGTGGTACCCGGAGTAGGAATCTAGAAAAGACAGCCTCTCGCATCCCGCGGTCGAGTCAACAATTTGATCTATGCGAGGGAGAGGAAAATGATCTTTCGGGAAGGCCCGGTTGATGTGCTTGAAATCAATGCACATTCGGAGCGACTTGTCCTTCTTAGGAACCATGACGACATTAGCGAGCCACTCGGAGTGGTATATCTCTCGGATAAATCCTGCCGCCAACAGTCGAGCCACTTCTTCGCCAATGGCTTTTCTCTTCTGGACGGCGGACCGCCGAAGATGCTCTTTGACTGGTTTTGCAGATGAGTCGACTCTTAGGCGATGCTCAGCCAGTCCCTTGGGAACACCTGGCATGTCAGCGGGCTTCCATGCAAAAATGTCCCAGTTCTCACGGAGGAACTGGATGAGCGCTTCTTCCTATTTTGGGTCGAGTGTTGTGGAAATGCGGGTCGGAGCTGCTAAATTCTGGATTGGGGTTCGGTATACCTGAGTCGGCGGGAAGAGTTGACGTCGACTGGTGTCGGGAACTCGTTGCCGCGCGCGCTCGTCGAGTGCTCGCTGGAGGTTCTCCAGTCGAGTGCGCTCGGCCAAATTGGCCAGACGCGCCTCCTCCAAGGCACGAGCCTCGGGGGTTTCTCCTGCGATGGGAGTACGCAGGGCATCCACATTCCTGCGGCGAAGTTCCTCCCTTTGCAGAGAGTCGAGTGGCTCGGGCTGGTACTCTTCGTAGCCTCGTGCGGGGTCGTCTCCGTCGCCTGCTCCACCATCATGGGCGAAGCCAGGGGGACCGCGGGGCCCGTCGACCATCAAGATTTCTGCCGCTGGATCACTGCTACCGCACTCGGATGCAGTCTCTACGGAGCCAGTCGATAGATCGAACAAGCCATAGAGATATTCGTCGGGCTCAATTGCCGCGACTTGGGTGGTGGCTGATTGGCGAGCCACCGCGTGTCTCACCCATCGCTGAAGCCTCGACCGGCCCGAGCGCTTGCGCTGGCAGGAGACCGGGAGGGTGGACGATGGAGGAGCCGACCGATACTGGGTCGATGGTTGCCGCAGCAGAACGCCGCGGACACATGCACGAAAATGCGTCGCACCGCGGACGGGGAGTGCATCAACATCGAGTGGAGCCTCCTGGAGCCACGCGGAATCGTCGGCGATGAAGGTGAGAGTGCCAAGACGGATCTCTTGACCCTCGACCAAAACTCCAGCAGACACCATGATGAAAGTACTCAGAAGAATCGCAACTTCTCCACAAAAATCGCTAAAACACCAGCCCCACGGTGGGCGCCAACTGTCGTGGATCTAAGCCTGACAGTAGAGTGGGGGGTAGGTATGGAGAGGCAAGGTCCTAGCTATGGAGAGGTTGTAAACACAAGGGATGTACGAGTTCAGGCCCTTCTCGGAAGAAGTAATAGCCCTACGTCTCGGAGCCCGGAGGCGGTCGAGTGGATTATGAGTATGTGAGTTACAAGATGCCGAACCCTTCTGCCTATGGAGGGGGGTGGCTTATATAGAGTGCGCCAGGACCCCAGCCAGCCCACGTAGGAGAGGGTTTAAGGTGAGTTAAGTCTGGGGCGTTACTGGTAACGCCCCACATAAAGTGTCTTTACTATCATAAAGCCTACTTAATTACAGGTCGTTGCAGTGCAGAGTGCCTCTTGACCTCCTGGTGGTCGAGTGAATCTTCGTGGTCGAGTCCTTCAGTCAGTCGAGTGAGTCCTTCGTTGGTCGACTGGAAGGCGACCTCTTCTAAGGGTGTCCTTGGGTAAGGTACTTAGATCAGGTCCATGACCCTACCCTAGGTACATGTCCCCATCAACGGGTGCCCAGATACACCTCGTCAAGCCCTATCGTGCCAGCCACGTCTCAGGGTGGGGCTGTATACGCCCTGGGGGCTCCTCCCGGAGGGGAGCCCCCTCCCACGTACTAGTGGAAGCACCATGCTCCGCGCTGGCTGACGACACTGCCGAGGAGCGGCTATGCCCGTACGCATACGGAAGCGCTATGCTCCGCACAGGTGATAAACAACTGAGGGTGGCCTCCGGGCCGCGTCAACCTCAGGGAGCCCGGAGCTCAGTGTCTAGCCTTGTCGCAATGCCTGCCCTCGGGAGTGCCGCGCGAAGGGGCTGGGCATGGAGGTTGCGCCTGGGTCACGCCCAGATGCACGCCACCTGGCCAGGCCCCCCCGGGCCTGGTTCGTCGCACGTCCCTCCCCGAGTGGAGCCAAGGTACGAAGGTTGTTTGAGCGTCAAGGGGGACTCATGAGCATCGCGACTCAGGAGCCTAACTGGTCCCGTAGCCCCTCACTCCTTAGTTCCGAAAGGCTAACGGCGGTTGAGGTATGCGCGGGGCCGGGCTCTGCAGACGTAGAACGGCAGATCCACCCGCTTCTCACCTCCCTACTTGTTGTTCGAGCGCCAAGGGGGACTCCTGAGCATCGCGACTCAGGAGCCTAACTTGTCACGTAGCCCCTCACTCCTTGGTCCCGTCCTGGTTTCCGGTCGGGGCCAATGGCGGCTGAGGTATGCGCGGGGCCGGGCTCTGCCGGCGTAGAACATAAGCAAGTAGGAAGGAATAATGCAAATTTCAGGAAATTCAAAAGCAAATATTACAGTCCATGCTGTTATCACAGCATCAAACATATGTTTTAACGCCTCCCCAAGGCATGGTACATGCGCAGGAATTAAAAGCAGGACGGGAGCCACGACGGAGTCACTTGCCGGCGGAGGAGGTGCACGGAGCAGGTTCGCCTTGTGGAGCAGCAGGGCTAGTAGCGCTCCGCTTCGGGCCCGAAACTTCCCCAGCAGAGCCTCCGCATGACCCTTCACGGCCTCAGCAGCGGCAGCGGCGCGCCCGCCGCTCACTGGCTCCAATAGGCTGTCGAGGTCGATGATGGGGTCACGAAGATAGATGTGGGTGAAGACTCGCGTCAGCGCTGAAGAAGACAAGACGCGTGGCTCGGCCTCAGCCGTAGGGCCAAGGCCAAGGGTGACGTCTTGAAGGGCGCGAACCAGGAAGGGAAGCAGCTTGGCGGGGCCATCCTCCTCGCCGGCCAGCGGGCTCTCATGGCCGCTGTCATAAAGCGTCTTCAGTGAAGTGCGAGCCTTCTCTTCCATATCCGGGAAGGCCACGCGATCCTCGGCGAGAACCCGGGCCTTGCCGTCTAGCTCAACCTTCCTCGCCTCCAGCTCTTGCTCCAGCACGCCTAGGCGGCCACGGTGCCTCTTGAGCTTGGCCTCCAGGTCCTTGACAGCCGCCTCGCGAGCCTTCATGCTTTCCTCCTAATCTTGGCGAAGGCGGGCCTCCTCGGCAAGCTGGTTCTGCAGGCCCTTCAGCTTGCTCTCCAGCGTCTCACAGTGACCTTGGACGCTAGCTGCCTCCCCCAGGGCAGCATCGCGGGCAACCTTTGCCTCAAGGATGGTCTGTTTCTCCTCGTCACAAGCCGTCGAGGCCTGGACCAGCGTCGCCCGTATCGAAGCATCGGAGCGAATCCAGCCAGAAGCCAGCTCCATGCGCCCGGCCACTAGACGAGGGTCGGCGCCCAGAAGATCCTGCCGCAGACGGTCCAGTTCGGCAACAGCGTGATCCAGAACAGTATTCGGGGAAGCAGCAGTCGGTGGAGTAGGAGGAGAAGATGGTAGCATGACCACAGTATCCTGAGGCGGAACCAGCTGCGCCACGACGACAGTGGAGGCAGCGTCAAGCAAGGGCACCTCAGGAGTCGCCTGGGTCAAGGGGGCTGAGCTCGCCCCAGCAGGCTCGGCCTGGCCTCGCGAGGATGCCCGGGCAGGAGAGGCCTGCGCATCACAGTCACCTTCTTTCTCAGGCAGAGGCACTGCCGCGGATGGGACCTCAGGTGCTCCCTTCGGCTTCTTTGCCGCGGGCGCCGGCCTGGCCGAAAGATACGGGCATCAAGTCTCGGCAACAGAACAATAATCAAGACAGGAATCGAGCACTTACAGGTCGTCGCAGGTGGGCTCAAGCAGCCTCTGGCCGTACTTAAAGCCCGAGAGCCGGCTGCAAGGGTCCGCTTCAAGGGGCTCGGGAGCAGGAAGCGCGCCTGCAGATCACCTCGGGGCCAGGGCGGACCCGCGGGGGATCAGCCCAGTCCGGTCCTTCTTCGGGATTGGAGGCAGGCTCCCGCCGCCCTGCTTATCCTCATCCTCATCGTCGTCACTCTAGGGGAGGCGGAGAGTGCGGGACCTGCGCCAAAGGGGAGGAGCCCTTGACTCCGCCTCTGAGTCAACCCCCTCTTCCTGCTCCCCTTCTTCCTTCTCTTCGCTGGAGTCGTCGGAGGACACGTCCACCAGGTCCTCTGGAACCTCCACGGGCATGGGCCCGTCCCCGTTGAAGACGGGCATGGACCCCACTACCTACTCCCAATCCTCGCAAAGGAACAGGGGCGTAGGGGCGCCCTACAGCCTCGCCACGTCGCCCCCAACCAAGGACTGGAGGACCACAGCCAGATCCTCGTCGGCCAAGACCACAGGGCTCGGGTGAGGCCTCCACATCGAAAGCGAGTACTGACGGAGCGGAGCCAGCTGATGCTCCAGGAACTCCCTCAACAGCAACGCACCGGTCAGCTTCGCCGCCGCCACACTGGCCGGCCTCAGATCTGCATCCATCTTCTCCAACACCAGCTTCGCGCGGGATCCAGAAGCTCCACTCGGGACCAGTCGTCGGAGCTCGGGGGGTACTCCGTGGGCAGGATCAGCCGAGGATGGATGCGCCCAGCATCCACCAAGACCCACTTGCTCCTGAAGCCCTCAATCCTCTTCCCAGGGTTCGAAATGGCGATGGATCCGCCGTACGCGACGAAGCTCGCGCACGCGGAGGCGAAACCACAGGAGGTCCGGAAGGAGAAGTAGTGGCGTAGCAAGGCCACCGAGGGTTTCACCCCTATGTGAGCCTCACAATAGTAGGCGAAGATCGCCAGAAGAAGGACGGAGTTGGGATGGAGGTGCAGAGCTTGAATATTGTAGTGGCGGAGGACAGAGAAGAAGAACTCAGAAAAGGGAGGCACCAGACCGGCGACGATGGCGCTCACGAAGAGAGGATAGAAGGTGCTCCCTCGGCCTTCAGGGATGGTGGAGCCGGCCTTGAACGCTTTCGCCCCGTCGATGCCCTGCGCCTCTGCCATCTGGCGCACCCGGGCAAGGCTCACCTCTGACACATTTGGCGAGTCCAAGGCAGGCGAGTACCAAGCTCCGGCCGGGGCTTGGCGAGGCGCCATGACTGGCTAGGGCGCGCAGGCGGAGTAGATCTGAAGATTTTGGAAGCAGGGAGGAGAGGCGCAAGAAAGGGGATCTGAGCAGCAACTGGGGGAAGTAAAGGAGGCAAGGGAGAAGCCGCTCCTTTATTAACTCGCACGGTTGTAGAGGCGCCCACGTCCAATCAACCGCCACGCAGCGCCCAAGGCTGCAGGCTGTTAGGGCCCGCGACGCTTCGCACTTGCCCTTTTGCCTCTCTGCTCGGCCAAGCTCAGGCGCGCCATGGGCCCGGGGGCTACTGTCGGCGTTCTGGGAACGGGGGTCCCCAGACTTGCTTGCCTGCGGCCTGCGGCGTGGCACAAAGGAGGCCCAGCATAGCCCATCTTCATCAACACAAGCTCAAGACCCTCGCGAGGGGCCAAGCCTCGCGGGGCAGACGACAAGGAGCTTCCTCAGGCACGGCCTCGTCAGGCTGGCTCATGAGGAGGCGGAGAGTTCAAGGTGGGGTACCTCGCGAGGTGCCCATGACGCAAGCCATGACGACCAAGGGCGCCAGTCGGGTGCCAGCCCGCGCAGTGTCCTCCTTTCCTCTTTGGTGCAAAGGGAGCAAGCGCAGGCGAGAGCATCAAGCAAAGGCGTCCATTTCGGTGCAACAAGACCAAGACCAGCCCAACGGCCGGAAGGAAGTCATTGTGGAGCCCAAGCCGGCGTCACCACCAGAGCCTTTGACAGGCGAGGACCAACTTTAGTCAGGATAAGTGTACCCGTTGTTCCCCTTCAAAATGGCCAATTGTTGGCGCCCTTCCCGCTCAATATTGGGAAGAGGCCCAAGGCCTTTGCCTATAAATAGGACTAGCCACCCCCAGGGTAGAGGCATCGAGCACCTAGATCGAGAGAACAAGGATAGAAAGACACACACAGAGAGAGAGAGAGGCGACTGAACTCCCCCTAGCAGTTCATCGCGCCAGTCAAGAACAGACCCTCGCGAGGCTGTTCTTCCATTGTATTGTTCCTCATCTGCCCAAGAGGCAATCCACCACACCACACACTGGAGTAGGGTATTACACCACAATGGTGGCCTGAACCAGTATAAATCTTGTGTCTCTTGTGCTGTTCAGTTTGGTAGTTTAGGTCTTAGCGATTCGGCGAGGAGCGAGCCGGTAGAGGGTTGAATCTCCGTGTGCACCCCAGTGTTCGAACCTCAAGGGTCTGCCGGAACCCGAAATCCAACAGAGTGCATAATTATGACGATATGTAAAGCAATGATCATGAACATAGGCATCATGTCTGTGTCAAGTAGACCAAAACGATTCTGCATCTACTACTATTACTCCACACATCGACCGCTATCTAGCATGCATCTAGAGTATTAAGTTCATAAAGTACGGAGTAACACATTAAGTAAGATGACATGATGTAGAGGATTTAACTCGAGCAATTGTAGGAGATATGCCCTAGAGGCAATAATGAATGATATTATTTATCTCCGAGTTCATAAGTATGTTTATGTTCCATGCTATAACTGCAATGATTCTCGAGTCTGCAATATCCACGAGGCTCGGAGGAAGACTCATATGCACGTGTGGAATAATAAACGGTAAGAAGTATTCCTAGTTTGGCCTCTAAGACTAGCTCAAGTGTTGCATGATGGTTCCGTTTTCCTGATCATCAGCATGTCTATGCCAGCAACTTTGAGGGCACAATGTTAAGAGAACATTTTTGTTGAATCGGCCCGGTTTGATGTTATGCTATGAGATTCATTCGTCACAAGTTAATGGTAAACGTTTGCATGATTCCTTAGACCATGAGAGTATCGAGTTTCTTCATGCTTGCTTCATGAACTTTGGGGTTTGTTAAACGTCATCCGTAAATGGGTGGCTATTACGACGGCTTACGGGTTCATGGAAAAGTGTGTCAAGTAACTTGATAGCTCAAGATTGGGATTTGCTCCTCCGACGATGGAGAGATATTCTCGGGCCCTCTCGGTGTTACGGTATCCATCATCGTTTGACCAGACACAGTGTGATTTGATCACAGGGATGCCGGAACACGGAAACGAGAAAAGAGAACAAAACCAGTAAAGAGGTAACTAGCATAGTGGACAAGTTGCTGATCCACGGGGATGCAAGTAAATCTCACCTCGGGTCTTTGTAACATATCGCAAAGCAACAGGAATAGCACACGGCAACTGGAGGTTCACTTGAATATTCATTCGTGTGGGTATAGGGGTCAATATGGGTGTCCACGGCTCCGATGTTGATCATTGATCGGAAGGGGTTCCGGGTCATGTCTATACTTCAACGAACCTATAGGGTCACACGCTTAAGGGTCATCTATCTGCTGAATACTAGACAGGGAGTCTGAGAGAAAATCACCAAAAAAAGTTTCGGACACCGGAATGGTTTCGGACAGTGGAATCGTACCGCAGAGAGAGGTCATCGGATAAGTTTCGATGATACCGAAAAGTTGTTTCGGGATATACCATTAAGTCAAATTGGTTTCGGTACATGCCTGATAATTCTTGGAGGGTGCCAGAATCATTCTGGAAGCTTTTTGGCATTTTCTGAGATAAAAACCGGAAATGTTCCGGAGCTGCCAGAGCCACTTCAGATGCGTTTCGCAGATGAAAATCACTAAAATGGAATTGTTCCAGAACGCATTGAAAATTATTATGGTGGGTATTGGAAATGTTCTAAGCCCACATAAATATTTTCAATTCCAACGAACGCTGAAAAATGTTGTCATGAATAGTGAAAGTGCTTTTTGGGATATTTTATGGAAAGCCACCTTTTGGGGCTTTACTCAAAAGATCTAGGGATGACATGGATGGATTGGGAGGCCCTCATGGGGGCCCCCAAGGGGTGTGGCCGGCCACACTCAGGGCTCCACCTTGGAGCCCCTCTTGTTCCTTGGTTTCACTCTTATGCCCTTGAGGAAGGACTTCATTCATGTGCATTTTGGGTTTTTGTGTTAAACTACCTACCCCTTGGAATTTCCTATAAATAGAGGTGGAGGGGCAGCCCTCCACACTCACTCCTTCTCACATACAAGTGCCATGCAATGATCTGGCTTCTTCTCTCCCTCCCACGAAAAGAGTTTCGTAGAGCCGTAAGGCTGTCTGGGTTCCGGCAGGAACTAGTTCTGGACGGCGAAGCCCTGCCGGATAGATGACACCGTATGTGTGCAACTCTGTAGAGAGATCGTAGTTTCGGTCTTAGTTCGTGAGTGCCTCCCGAAGGGCTGTCCGTGTGACCGTCCGAATTTCGGAGGTCCTCCCGAAGGGCTGTCTGAGTGACCGTTCAAGTTTCAAAGGTCCTCCCGAAGGGCTGTCCGCGACACCGTCCGGGGGGCTGTTCGACCGTCTCCCGGAGGGCTTTCTGAGGTGCAGATGAGGTTATACATCCTCGCGGTTGGGAGGTTGTAAATCCTAGCAGCGGGGATCTGCACCGCTGTTCGTCATCGACTCTACTTCCCGCTGCGCTACGAGTCGGTAACGAAAAAGATCAAACCATGTATGCAGTATCCATAGTGGTCCTGGGCTGGTGCGTAGGTCGGAAATTTTTTGTTTTCTGCTGCGTTCCCCTTCAGCAATATGATGAAAACCCCATCTTTTTATCCTCGATGGCAACAATAAAATACGTGCCTTGCTGCCCCTAATGTCACTGGGAAAGGACACCGCAAGATTGAACCCATAGCTAAGCACTTCTCCCATTGCAAGAAAAACCAATCTAGTAGGCCAAACTAAACAAATAATTCGAAGAGACTTGCAAAGATATTGAATCAAGCATATAAGAATTTAGAGAAGATTTAAATAATATTCATAGATAATATGATCATAAATCCACAATTCATCGGATCTCGGCGAACACACCGCAAAAGAGTATTACATCAAATAGATTTCCAAGAACATCGAGGAGAACATGGTATTGAGAATCAAAGAGAGAGAAGAATCCATCTAGCTACTAGCTATGGACCCATAGGTCTGTGGTAAACTACTCATGCTTCATTAGAAGGGCAATGGTGTTGATGTAGAAGCCCTCCATGATCGAATCCCCCTCCGGCGGGACACCAGAAAAGGCCCCTAGATGGGATCTCATGGGTACAGAAGGTTGCGGCAGTGGAAAAGTGTTTTCATGGCTCCCCTAATGGTTTTGGGGTATAATAGTATATATTGGCAAAAGAATTAGGTCACAAGGGGCCCATGAGGTAGGGGTGCGCACCCTGCCCCCTGGGCGCACCCTCCACCCTCGTGGTCGCCTCATTGCTTCTCCGACTTCATCTCCAAGTCTCATGGTTTGCTTCTGGTCCAAGAAAGATCATCACAAAAGTTTTATTCTGTTTGGACTCCGTTTGGTATTCCTTTTCTGCAAAACTCTAAAACAGGCAAAAAAACAGAAACTGGCACTAGGCTCTAGGTTAATAGGTTAGTCCCAAAAGTAATATAAAATAGCATATTAGTGCATATAAAACATCCAAAACAGATAATATAATAGCATGAAACAATCAAAAACTATAGATACGTTGGAGACATATCAGTAGGTATGGTGGACTCATATGGAACGACTTTGGGTTTATAGAAGTGGATGCACAAGCAGTATTCCCGCTTAGTACAAGTGAAGGCTAGCAAGAGACTGAGGAGCGACCAACTAGAGAGCGACAACAGTCTTAAACATGCATTGAGATTAACCAACAATGAGTGCAAGCATGAGTAGGATATAAATCACCATGAACATAAATATCGTGGAGGCTATGTTGATTTTGTTTCAACTACATACGTGAACATGTGCCAAGTCAAGCCACTCGAATCATTCAAAGGAGGATACCATCCTATCATACTACATCAGAACCATTTTAAAAGCATGTTTGCACGCAAGGTAAACGATTATAAACTCCTAGCTAATTAAGCATGTCATGAGTAACTATAATCTCTAATTATCATTGCAAACATGTTTCATTCATAATAGGTTGAATCAGGAACGACGAACTAATCATATTTACAAAAACAAGATAGGTCGAGTTCATACCAACTTTTCCTCGTCTCAATCATTTCATCATATATCGTCATTATTGCCTTTCACTTGCACGATCGAACGGTGTGAACAATAATAATAGTGCACGTGCATTGGACTAAACTAGAATCTGCAAACATTTATTCAAAGGAGAATACAAGGTAATATGCCATCTTTGTTAGATCAACAATAATGCATATGAGAGCCACTCATCATTTTTCATCATGGTCTTCTCCTCTCGACCCCCAAAGAAAATAAAAAGAATTGCAAAGAAACACACTGAAATGTTTTTGGAGTTTTTTTTTTGAAGAAAGTAAAACAAGAACGAGAAAAACTATTTACACGGGAAAGCTCCCAATAAGCAAAAGAAGAACGAGAAATCTTTTTAGTTTTTCTTTAATAGTACTACTACATAAACATGGAAAGTATACTAAACAGAAGCTGCAACTAATTTTTGTTGTTGTTTTCTCAAAGTTTTTCAAACACACAAGAATAAATTGAAAATAAAGAAAATAAACTAGCATGGATAATACAATGAAAAAGTTTGAACACCGACAACTGGAATGAGTTTGTGAACATGAATGTAATCTCGATGAGAAATATGTACTCCCCCAAGCTTAGGCTTTTGGCCTGAGTTGGTCTAAGGCCATGGCTGGCCTGGCGGATATCCAAAGTTGTAGTCGGGTTGTACTGGGATGCAGCAGCTACTGCCTGAAGGGCTGCAGCATGGAGGCGAGTGGCCTCCATCTCTCTCTCATACTCATTTGCCCCCTCTCTGGTTATAAAATATCTCCCTCTAACCTGAAAGTTAAAGAAGGCAGGAGCAGGAAGAGTAATATGGACAGCATGTTGTCGATCAAAGATTAGTTGGTACAGGAGGGACTGTTCGTTCCTCACAAGAAACTGATAGCGTACCAAAGCATTATTATCAGGGAAAGCAGGTGGTAATTCAATGTCATTCTCCCTTATTGGTACCCCAAGATAATTAGCTAAATGAGTGGCATAAATCCCACCAAAGAAATCACCATCCTTAGCATTAAGATGTAACCTCCTCGCAATAATAGCCCCCGAGTTATATCGCTTATCACCCAACACTACACACTTGAGGACACTAAGGTTAAATGCACAAAGGTGGCTACGATCATGTTTACCATTAATGCATCTACCTATGAAGAGAGCAAAATAATGTATGGCAGGAAAATGAATCCTCCCCATGGAGGCTTGTGTGATATCTCTAGTTTCTCCCAGGGTGATACTAGCAAGGAAATCATTGTATTCATTGCGAGGCTCACTAAGAATGTCCCATTGTGGGATTTTGCATGCATCACTAAAATCTTCTAGGTCCATGGTACAAGATTTATCATAAAGATCAAACAGGATAGTATGAGTATCACGCTGGGATGTAAATTTAAATCTTCGCGCAAATGAATCAGTGAGGTGATAGTATTGTTGGCACTTATCTGACACGAAATCCTCAAGGCCAGCATTTTGTAGGTATGCATCAAACTCATCCTTGAAACCTGCACGAACCATGAATTCATCCAACGGCCATTCGCAAGGCCGTACTGGAGCTTCTCTTGGCGGTTCAAGGTCCGGCTCACGTATCGCGATCCTTGCGCCTTGCTTCCTCGAGGAACCACCTTGTTAAATCTTCCGAAACATTTTTTTATTCCTCTGAAAAATTCTGAAATTTTTAGTGACTCAATAAAAGTGAACCAAACTCAACAACATTGATAGCAACTACTATCACAAGTGCCTAGAGGCTATATCATGCATCAAAACTACTTTGGGCCATATAAATTTGACATGCAAGCTCAAGAACAGGGTCACCACAGCAGCGAAAATTTGCAATAAATAAAGCACTAGCACAAAAACTAATTGGACCACTGGAGGAGTCACATACCAAAGAACAATCCCCCAAAATAGTTTTGCAAATGGAGCTTTGCATAAGCAGATCGAAAATGGCTGCAAAGTGAGCAAGAACATGGGCTTGAGCAACGGGATGATTTTTTTGGAGGAAGACGAAGTGGATGGGTGCTGGAATAAGTGAGGGGGGCCCATGTGGGACCCACAAGGCAGGGGGTTCCCAGGGGGTAGGGTGCGCCCTCCACCCTCGTGGTCCACTGGTGCAACCCCTAGCGCATTCTCAGTGCCAGAAAATCTAAAATATTCTATAAAAATCATACTAAATTTTCATGGCATTTGAAGAACTTTTATTTTCAGGATATTTTTATTGCATGGATAATTCAGAAAACAACCAGATAATACTATTTTACTTTATTTAATCTAAATAACAAAAAGTAAAAGGTGGGTACATAAGGTTGTGCTTTCTAGATTCATCCATGTCATGCTCATCAAAAGGTATCCGTTAACAAGGTTGATCAAGTCTTATTAACAAACTTCTTTTGAATAACATGAAACCGGAGAATTTTCGAATAACACTAGGTTACCTCAACGGGGATATGCATGTCCCCAACAATAAGAATATCATATTTCTTTTTGACAGTAGGAAGAGGGAATTCAAAACCTCCAATAGTAATAGTTGAAAATTTTCCAATAGAATTGATATTATGAACTTGAGGTTGTTTCTTCGGAAAATGCATCATATGCTCATTACCATTAACATGAGAAGTGACATTGCCTTTGTTACAATCAATAACAGCCCCTGCAGTATTCAAATAGGGTCTACCAAGGATGATCAACATACTATTGTCCTCGGGTATATCAAGAATAACAAAGTCCGTTAAGATAGTAACATTTGCAACCACAACAGGCACATCCTCACAAATACCGATGGGTATAGCAACTGAATTATTAGTCATTTGCAAGGAGATTTCAGTAGGTGTCAACTTACTCAAATCAAGTCTATGATATAAAGATAAAGGCATAACACTAACATCGGCTCCCAAATCACATAAAGAAATTTTAACATAATTTCTTTTAATGGAGCATGGTATAGTTGGTATTCCTGGATCTCCAAGTTTCTTTGGCATTCCACGCTTAAAAGTATAATTAGCAAGCATGGTGGAAATTTCAGCTTTCGATATCTTTCTTTTTTTGTAACAATATCTTCATATACTTAGCATAAGGAGACATTTTCAACATATCAGTTAGACGCATACGCAAAAAGATAGGTCTAATCATTTCACAAAAGTACTCAAAATCATCATCATCCTTTTTTTCTTGGATGGCTTCGGAGGAAAGGGCATGGGTTTCTGAACCCATGGTTCTCTTTCTTTACCATGCTTCCTAGCAGCAAAGTCTCTCTTATCATAATGTTGATTCTTTGATTGTGGGTTATCAATATCAACAGCAGGTTTAGTTTCTACATCATTATAATTACTAGGTTGAGCATCAACATGAACATCATCATTAACATTGTCACTAGGTTCATGTTCATTACCAGATTGTGTCTTGCCATCAGAAATAGAAATATCATTGGGATTCTCAGTTGTGTCTATAACAGGTTCACTAGAAGCATGCAAAGTCCTATCAGTTTTCCTTTTCTTTTCATTACTAGGACTAGGTGCATAAGTATTAGTTCTCTGAGAATCTTGCTCAACTCTCTTAGGATGGCCCTCAGGATACAAAGTTTCCTGGGTCATTTTACCACCTCTAGTCATAACCCTAATAGCATTATCATTGTTCTTACTATTCAACTCATTGAGAAAATCATCCTGTGTATTAAGTACTTATTCTATTTGAGTTTTAACCATGGAAGCATGTTTACTAATAAGCTTAAGATCATTAGCAGTTCTACTCATGTAATCACCCAAGCAGTCAAGCATGTAAGCATTACGTTTCAATTGTCTACTAATATAAGCATTGAAATTTTCTTATTTAACAATAAAATTATCAAACTCATCCAAGCATTGACTAGCAGACTTACTATGAGGAATATCACCTTCATCAAATCTATAGAGAGAATATACCTCTACTACCTGTGTCGGGTTATCAAGACGATGTATTTCTTCAATAGGTGGTAAATTCTTAACATCTTCAGCTTTAATACCTTTTTCTTTCATAGATTTCTTTGCCTCTTGCATATCTTCAGGACTGAGAAATAGAATACCTCTTTTCTTCAGAGTTGGCTTAGGAGTTGGCTCGGGAAGTTTCCAATCATTATCATTACTCAATATATTATTCAATAGCAATTCAGCTTGCTCGATAGTTTGCTCCCTGAAAACACAACCAGCACAACTATCTAGGTGGTCCCTAGAAGCATCGGTTAGTCCATTATAAAAGACATCAAGTATTTCATTTTTCTTGAGAGGATGATCAGGCAAAGCATTAAGTAATTGGAGAAGCCTCCCCCAAGCTTGTGGGAGGCTCTCTTCTTCAATTTGCACAAAGGTAAATATTTCTTGTAAGGCAGCTTGTTTCTTATGAGCAGGAAAACATTTTGCAGAGAAGTAATAAACCATATCCTGGGGACTACACACACAACCAGGATCAAGAGAATTAAACCATATCTTAGCATAACCATTTAATGAGAAAGGAAACAACTTAAGAATATAATGATAGCAAATTTTTCCTCGTGAGCAAATAGGGTGGTTATATCATTCAATTTAGTAAGATGTGCCACAACAGTTTCTGATTCATAACCATGGAAAGGATTAGATTCAATCAAAGTAATTAACTCAGGATCAACACAGAATTCATAATCCTTATCAATAACAAAGATAGGTGAAGTATCAAACTTAGGATCATATTGCATTCTAACATTCAAAGACTTTTCTTTCCACTTGCATAATAATTTTTTAAGATCATCTCCATCCTTACAAGCAAGAAAGGCCCTATCTACCTCTACATCCATAACATAACCCTCAGGCATAATAGGAAGTCCATATCTAGGAGAGCTAGGTCTAACTGGTGTTTCAAATTCAGTTTCAATAATTTCATCAGTTTCAGAAATATCATCATCTTCAGCATAATCAGTAGTTCTAACTCTAGCAAGATGTTCATCAAGTAATTTACCCAGTGGCACAGTTTTATCAAGCAAAGTAGTAGCATCATAAGCATCATTCATAGCAGAAGTAGCATCATCAATAACATGTGACATATCAGAATCAATAGCAGGTGTAGGCGTCACAAGTTTACTCAAAACAGAAGGTGAATCAAGTGCAGAGCTAGATGGCAGTTCTTTACCTCCCCTCGTAGTAGAGGGGAAAATCTTGGTTCTAGTATCTTTCAAATTTCTCATAGTGATCAACAGATACAAATCCCAAGTGACTCAGAGAATAGAGCTATGCTCCCCGGCAACAGTGTCAGAAAAAGGCCTTGATAACCCACAAGTATAGGGGATTGCAACAATTTTCAAGGTCAGAGTATTCAACCCAAATTTATTGACTCGACACAAGGGGAGCCAAAGAATATTCTCAAGTATTGGCAGCTGAGTTGTCAATTCAACCACACCTGAAAGACTTAATATCTGCAGCAAAGTATTTAGTAGCAAAGTAATATGGAAGTAATGGTAACGGTGGCAAAAGTAACAGTAGCAGTTTTGTAGCAAATATAACAATGGCAACGGAAAAGTAACTAAGCAAAGATCAATATGTGAAAATCTCATAGGCAATGGATCAATGATGGATAATTATGTCGGATGGCATTCATCATGCAACCGTTATAACCTAGGGTGACACAGAACTAACTCCAATTCATCAATATAACGTAGGCATGTATTCTGAATATAGTCATACATGCGTATGGAAAAGAACTTGCATGACATCTTTTGTCCTACCCTCCCGTGGCAGCGGGGTCCTAATGGAAACTAAGGGATATTAAGTCCTCCTTTTAATAGAGAACCGGACAAAAGCATTAGCACTTAGTGAATACATGAACTCCTCAAACTACAGTCATCATCAGGAAGTGTCCCGACTATTGTCACTCCGGGGTTGCCGGATCATAACACGTAGTAGGTGATTATAACTTGCAAGATCAGATCAAGAACACAAATATATTCATGGAAACATAAAGGGTTCAGATCCAAATTCATGGCACTCGAGCCTTAGTGACAAGCATTAAGCATAGCAAAGTCATAGCAACATCAATCTCAGAACATAGTGGATACTAGGGATCAAACCCTAATAAAACTAACTCGATGACATGATAAAACTCATCCAACCCATCACCGTCCAACAAGCCTACGATGGAATTACTTATGCACGGTAGTGAGCATCATGAAATTGGTGATATAGGATGGTTGATGATGACGACGGCATCGATTTCCCCTCTCCGGAGCCCGGACGGACTCCAAATCTGCCCTCCCGGTGAAGAATAGGAGGCGGTGGCGGCTCCATATCATAAAATGAAATGACTCCTTCTCTCTGATTTTTTTCTCCCCGAACATGAATATAAGGAGTTGGAGTTGAGGTCAGTGGAGGTCCAGGGGACCCACAAGGCAGGGGGCGCGCCCCCACTGTCGGTGTACTAAAGTAGGGGTACCTTAGTATCCCGAACTTGTGCACGGGCAGTCGCAGCACCCAGTGGCAGGGCTTGCCGAGCGTCCGCCAAGATCCTCCGTAGCTCATATTGATGCCATTCAAGAACAAAGTGTTTTGACTAAGAAGACAAGACTCCGGCAAGAGTAGCTCGCCGGGAAGGACAAGGCCCCGTCAAGACGAGCTTGCCGGGAAGGCCAACCAAGGCACTGCGAAGAACTTGCCGCAACGCGCCGCGCATCCCGGCAGGGCCCGACGAGCGGCAGGCTCTCGGGTGCGGCAAGACAACGACCGCGTCAAGGCGCTTGCCGCGGCGAAGCCACCACTCTGCGCCCACGCTCCAGCGCATCCGACGACGTGTCGCCACAGGATTGTTCCTGGCGCACGTGGCGGGTAGCTGTGCAGCCAAGCGGTGCGAGGTGGCAAGTGGAGATGACGAGAAGGCCATCGTGGCGATCGGTGGCGCCCCTAACGGTCGTTTCCTGCACTGTTTGGGCGACCGTACGGGCATTAAATGCCCTTGTCCCCTGCCGTC
The DNA here is from genome assembly GCF_018294505.1 of Triticum aestivum. Lineage (NCBI taxonomy): Eukaryota > Viridiplantae > Streptophyta > Magnoliopsida > Poales > Poaceae > Triticum > Triticum aestivum. The sequence continues at coordinate 493,478,768 of NC_057801.1, read as the reverse complement.
AGAGTTAGGTAGGGGGCACTGTAGATAGCGGTTGTACCAACCCCTCTTTTTACTTTTATACCCCTCTCTGCGTTGCCACCTGTCGGTGACCCCTTTAGCCTATAAAAGGAGGCCCATGCGCAACGTAGAGGGGGTTCGACTCCTTCGAAAACACAGAACATAATACCACCACAAAGCAGCAGTAGGAGTTTTATCTCTCCGGAGAGCTCCGAAGCTGGGTAAAATCCCTCGCGTGCTTCGCCTCGATCTGCTCTTCGTGCGCTCTCCGCTCCCTTGCCGGACCGAAAGGGGCCCCGCCCTGTAGGTGTTCGTTCCCCACGACATCTTTGGCGCGCCAGGTAGGGGAGCGTCGAGGTTGTGTGAACCTGATCCAGTGTTCGCGCGCGCTACTTCATCATCTTCATCGACATGCCACCGAAGAAGAAGACTTCAGAGGTGGTCGGTCCGTCCGCGTCGATCCCACCGCCACCGGAGCAAGCGGGCGGTGGGGTGGACACCGGCGGAGGAACGGGCGCCGACGGGGGGACTCACATCGTCACCAGATCCAAAGACAAGGCCCCGCAAGCTTCGGCGTCTGTACATACACCGCACCCCTCTCAGGAGGCGCGGGATCGACAACGCCATGGTGCTCCTAGCGCCGTACTCGCGTTGGAACAAGGCCAAGCTGGTGGATCGCGGGACGCTCAAGGCCAACATGCGCGTCAACATGTTGGCACGAGCGCGGTACGGTCGCCCGGATGAGATGTTGCTCCTTCTAACACTGTTAGAAGTCTGAGCATATCTCGCTCCTCGCGTCGTTCGCCACCGCCGCCCAAGACTCCAGAGGAAGCGCTGGCCCGAGCCCAACTGCTTCTAGATTACCCTCCAGCGCCAGACAAGATCGACAATTGGAGGGCCACCATTCAGAGCCTCATCGGCTTCGCCAACGGCGACAAGCCCCGGCAACCAAGCACGTCGAAGCCCCGGCAAGACGCCCAGGCGCAAGCCGACGGCGACAAGACCGGTGGGGGTGCCACCATCGTGCACTCCCCGCCCCGAAGGCCAAGATCGCCGACTCGCCGGGCTAACCTCGACACCGACTCCACGGCGTCGTCGGACCCGCGAGCTCGTCGCGATCAGCGCCAAGTTCTCCAAGAACGACGACAAGAAGACGCTCGTACTCGCATCGAGCGTCGAAGAGAAGTGCGGCGTCAGTCAGACCAGCGCGCTGGGCCCGCTGTCGATATGCATGCGCTAGGGGAACCAGGCGACTTGCCGTACGCGGTAGGTTGCCCTGCGTTCACTCGTGAGCTGCGGCAGGTCCAGTGGCCCAGTACCAAGAATTTCAAGCCAGATGTACCTGAGAAGTACGATGGCAGGATACATCCGTCAGAGTTCCTTAGCGTCTACACCATCGCGGTGCAGGCTGCCGGGGGGCGCGACGAGAAGATCCTCGCCAACTACTTCCCGCTGGTGCTCAAGCCCAACGTTAGATCTTGGCTCATGCACTTGCCGGACAACTCCATCTCTTCATGGGCGGATCTGTGCCATCAGTTTGTCAGCGCCTTCACAGGCGGCCACAAGCCCCATGGCCAAGAGAGTGATCTTCATCTGCTCGCCCAAAAAGAAGGAGAACCCCTGCGCAAGTACATTCAAAGATTCAGCCAAGTGCAGCGCAACATCCCAGACGTCCACCCTGCCGCTGTCATTAGCGCGTTCCATCAGAACATGCGTAACCGCAGGATGAGGGAGGAGATGGCGATGTGCAAAATCAGAGATGTCAGCGAGCAATATGCTCTGGCAGACAAATGTGCACGTGCTGAGGAGGGGAGGAAACTCCCCAGAGAAAACGCAGGAGCAGAAGGATCTGATAGTGAGGATGCCGCCCCGGCAAAGAAGAACCGGAGGCGAAATAACAGAAAGAGGAAAGCTAAGGATGTGCTAGTTGTCGAGCAATCTGGCAACGGAGGTGGCGCCGAGAAGGCCAAAGCTGGTGACTCCGGCGAGGCTGTGGTGGCCGCCGACAACCAGGACGGCTCCGGCAAGCAGTACTACAAGATCCACCGCACCAAGGGCCATGATCTCCAGACTTGCAAGAAGGTTGAGCAGCTTGTTGAGCTACAGAAAGCCAAATACGAGCGGCGAGACAAGGAGAAGGCCCAGGAAGGTGGCAGAGGATCCGGCAAGAAGTGTCCCGGCCGGGGAGGACGCCGCGGCAAGGCCAAGCAGCGGCAAGGAGACAGGCCTCCCCGTGGCCGCGACAAGGATGAAGACGAAGACAAAGATGAAGAGATGGATGAGGATGAGGCCGACGAGCAGGAGTTTCAGAAGGCAACAGAGGTTTTGTGCGTCGACGGTGGTGCTTCTCTGCATACTTCGCACCGCCAGCTCAAACAGTGGGTGCGTGAAGTTAATGCAGCAGAACCATCAGTTGAGTCACGCAAGCCTCTGAAGTGGTCCAGCACGCCCATCATCTTTGATGTTGAGGATCACCCTGATCGCATAACTGCGGTCGGGTGCTTGCCGATGTTGGTTTCACCAACTATCCGCAACCTCAAGGTCGCAAAGATGCTGGTTGACGGCGGGGCCGGCTTGAATCTGATCTCCTCCGCGGTGCTCAAGAAACTCCAGATCCCCGACAGCGAGCTCGAAGAGACTGGTACCTTTCAAGGAATCAACCCAGGAAGGAGCAAGCCGAAGGGGAAGATTACACTGCCAGTGACATTTGGCAGCGAGCTGAACTTCAGGACAGAGAAAGTCACCTTTGATGTTACTGATTTCCCATTGCCCTACAATGGGATACTTGGCCGTCCAGCGCTCGCCAAGTTCATGGCAGCCTCTCACTACGCCTACAACGTGCTCAAGATGCCCGGTCCGATAAGTGCCATTTCTGTCCCTGGTGACAAGAAAGATGCCCTTATCTGTACCGACAAGATCTACCGGGAAGCAGCAGCCGTAGCAGATCGCAAGACACTTGCCGCTGAAGCTCCCGGGGGGAAGAAGAAGACCAAGTCCGGCAAGAGCAGCTCTGATGCCCACTCCGGCAAGCGCACCTCTTCGGAGTGTTGCGCTACCGTCGAGGACGCGCCATCGAGCTCCATCGGCAAGTGCAAGAAGGCAAAGACAGCTTCACCAGAGACCAAGAAAGTGACCGCCAAGGAGGACGGCACTGGTGGTACCTTCACCATCAGTGCCACGCTTGATCCTAAATAGGAAAGCGCGCTCGTTGCTTTCCTGCGGGCGAATGTTGATGTGTTTGCATGGCAGCCATCTGACATCCCCGGTGTTCCCAGGAAAGTAATTGAGCACCACCTTGCCGTCTGTCCTCACGCGCGGCCCGTCAAGCAGAGAGTAAGGAAACAAGTAGTGGAGCGACAAGAATTCATCGCAGAAGAGATCAAGAAGTTGGAAGCAGCAGGCCTGGTCAGAGGAGTGCTCCATCCAATGTGGCTGGCCAATCCTGTAGTCATGCGCAAAGCAAATGGGAAATGGAGGCTTTGTATTGACTTCACTGATGTTAATAAAGCTTGTCCCAAGGATCCATTTCCCTTGCCGCGCATAGACCAGATTGTTGACTCCACGGCAGGATGTGATTTGCTTTCATTTCTTGATGCATACTCAGGATATCACCAGATCTTCATGGCAGAAGAGGATGAAGAGAAAACCGCATTCATTACTCCATGTGGCACGTACTGCTTTGTACGGATGCCTTTCGGATTGAAGAATGCTGGTTCAACATTTGCAAGGGTAGTTCATGAAGCTTTTGAACCACAGTTGCACAGAAATGTAGAAGCTTACATGGATGACATAGTGGTCAAGAGCAAAGACAGAGCAACTCTGATCCAAGATTTGGACGAGACCTTTGCGAATTTGCGCAAGATCAATCTCAAGTTGAACCCCGAGAAGTGCGAGTTTGGAGTTCCTTCCGGCAAGCTTCTCGGGTTCTTTGTATCCTAGAGGGGGATTGAAGCCAATCCCGACAAGATCAAGGCCATTGAGCAGATCGAAGCACCGAAGCGCGTCAAGGATGTGCGAAGGCTTGCCGGCTGCGTTGCTGCTCTCAGTAGGTTCATCTCTAAGTCTGCTGAGCGCGCCCTGCCATTTTTCAAAATTTTGAAAAAGGCAGGTCCAATGAAATGGATTCCAGAAGCGGAGGCTGCGCTGCAGGACTTGAAGAGATATTTGTCCTCCACTCCAATACTTGTCGCACCTAGGCCACAAGAGAAGTTGCTGCTATATCTAGCAGCAACCAATCAAGTGGTTAGTGCTGCGTTAGTAGCGGAGAGGAAGGCAGATGATGAGCCAGCGGCCGCGGCAAGCGCATCCAGCGACAAGCAGGGGGCTTCCCCGACAAGCTCTGGTCCCGACAAGGATGAATTTGCGCAGCCACAAGGAGAGAATCAGAAGAAGATGGTGCAGCGCCCAGTTTATTTTGTCAGTTCCCTTCTACAGGGGGCTAGGTCAAGGTACTCTGGAGTGCAGAAGTTGCTTTTCGGTCTTCTCATGGCCTCGAGGAAGCTGCGCCATTACTTTCAAGCACATGAGATCACAGTTGTCACTCGCTTTCCATTGAAGAGGATACTGCAGAATCCAGAAGCAACAGGTAGGATTGTCAAGTGGGCACTGGAATTGTCAAGCTTTGGCCTCAAGTTTGAGAGTACCTCAACTATCCAGAGCCGAGCATTGGAAGAATTCATAGCAGAGTGGATGCCAACACCTGATGAAGAAACTCCAGAGACGAGCATCCCCGTCAAGGAAGCAAACAAGGAATGGGTCATGTACTTTGATGGTGCCTTCTCGCTGCAAGGCGCCGGTGCAGGCGTACTACTTGTCGCACCCACCGAAGAGCACCTCAAGTACGTGGTCCAGATGCACTTTCCCAAGGAGCAAGCAACAAACAATACTGCAGAGTATGAAGGCTTGCTTGCCGGACTCAGGATCGCGGCAGACCTTGGGATCAAGAAGCTTATTGTCAGGGTGACTCGCAGCTTGTCGTCCGCCAAGTTAACAAAGATTATCAGAGTCCGTTGATGGAAGCCTACATTGATGAAGTGAGAAAACTAGAAGAGCATTTTGACGGCCTACAGATGGAACATGTTCCGAGAACTCAGAACGACATTGCAGATGGCCTGTCAAAATGCGCCGCACTCAAGTTGCCTGTGGAACCAGGGATCTTTGTGCTCAAGTTGACTCAACCATCTGTAACACCATCAACTGGACAGAGCAAGAAGAGGAAGTTGATTTCTGGTGACTACTTTCCGGCTGAGCTCCCCGAAGCGGCCGCCAAGAAGGTCCCCAAGATCAACACCAAGAGTGCTGAGGAGCAGTCTGCTCCGACAAGCCCTAGGGTTTGTTTCGTTGAAGCAGACGCTCCCGACAAGTTTTGCTCCGGCGAGCTTGCCAGGGAACATAAAGCTCCCGCTGAAGCTCAGGTTCTTGCCGTAGAAGCTGATGTTCCCGCAGCAGCATTTGTGCCTTTAGTCCTTGTCGTTGAGCCGCAGGCTCCGGCATGGGCGCAGCAGATTGTCCGTTTCCTTCAAACAGGAGAACTTCCCGAAGAGCAAGAAGAAGCGGAGAGAGTAGCCCGGCAATCAAGTATGTACCAGTTTGTCGATGACATACTGTACAGAAGGAGATTCAACAGAGTGAAATTGAAGTGCATTCCCCGGAAAGATGGACAGAAGCTGTTGGCGGAGATACATGGAGGCATATGTGGCCATCACATTGGTGCAAGAGCACTTGCCGGCAAAGCATTCCGACAAGGTTTCTTTTGGCCAACAGCCCTCCAGGATGCAACTGCACAAGTAACCAAGTGTGAAGCGTGTCAGTTCCACTCCAAACAGATACATCAACCAGCTCAAGCTCTCCAAACAATCCCTTTATCCTGGCCATTTTCGGTCTGGGGGCTCGACATTCTCGGCCCCTTTCCCCGAGTTGTCGGGGGCTTTGAGTACTTGTACGTAGCGATCGACAAGTTCACGAAGTGGCCGGAGGTGGAAGCAGTGAGGAAGGTGACAGCACAGTCAGCAGTCAAGTTCTTCAGGTCAATTGTTTGCCGTTTCGGGGTCCCTAACAGGATCATCACCGACAATGGCACACAATTCACGAGCCGCACCTTCATGCAGTACGTCCAAGATCTTGGCGCCAAGATCTGCTTCGCTTCTGTTGCTCACCCAAGAAGCAATGGTCAAGCGGAGAGGGCAAACGCTGAAGTGCTGCGCGGGCTCAAGACTAGAACTTTTGACAGGCTGCACAAGTGCGGAAGAAATTGGATCGAGGAGCTGCCGGTGGTTCTTTGGTCGATCAAAACGACACCAAATCGAGCCACTGGCCAGACACCTTTTGCTCTAGTCTACGGAGCAGAGGCAGTTCTCCCCACGGAACTCGTATACGGATCGCCTCGAGTGCTCGCTTATGACGAGCTTGAGCAAGAGCAGCTGTGGCAGGATGACGCGCTGCTCCTTGAGGAAGATCGTCTTCAGGCTGCTGTACGAGCTGCTCGATACCAGCAAGCTTTGCATCGCTACCACAGCCGCAAAGTTAATGCCAGAAGCTTCGAGGAAGGCGACCTTGTTCTTCGGCGCGTTCAATCCGCCAAGAATTCCAACAAGTTGACGCCGAAGTGGGAAGGCCCTTATCGGGTGAAACGAGTCACTAGGCCTGGAGCTATCCGCCTTGAGACCGAAGATGGCTTTCCGGTGAGCAACTCCTGGAACATTGAGCATCTTTGTAAGTTTTACCCATAAGGCGCGGTTGCCGGAACCTGTTCCGGCAACCACCTTTTGTACAAGCCTTGCCGCTGTTGCATGTAACCCTTTGTACAAAGCCGGGCGCAGATCCCGTGCGTAAATAAAGTTCATGTGCTTCGCACATCTTGTTAAATTTCATGCATTCTTTCTTTTTTGCATGTTTTATCTGACACCTTGTGCAGCACTTGCCCGGTAAGCAATAACGAGCCTTAAAGCTCCACATCGTTATTTTCTCTTCTTTCTTTTTCTCAAAGAGAAGGTTCCCTCGCCCACAAGTTCACCGGGGGGGAGGAGGAGATAAGAAGATAATGTTGTGGACTAGGCGTCGTTCAAAGAAGTATAGCCTTGCCGGGACGCAGACGACGAAAAGAAAAAGCTAAGTCGCCAAAGCTTGAGCATGATCAGTTTTTAAAATTTTAAGTTATCTTCCTTGAACGACTGTGCTTTGTATGGAAAACCTGTGCGCGGAGGAACCTCCTCGTAGCTAATTGCACCCTTACTTTGTTTCGAGTCCGCTCAACAACTTAAGTGTGCTGCAACTAGTTGCGGCAAGGTTTCTTGCCGGAGCCGGCACCGCCAGCAGGCTGCTAATGTTTCGCACTCAGCACTCGCGGCAAGCGTGCCTGCGCCGGCAAATTCCCTAAAAGCGTAGGGTAAAAACATACAAAGAAAGGAATCAAGTAAAGGAGATAGCGTAGCAAGCATTGCCCAGAATAAAGTTATATTACAAAGGTAACTTGTTCCGGCACTGACTGAATTGTTCTCATAACTTAAATAATAGCGACAAGGAAGGGAGAAGAAGGGTGGCCTAATCCACGCGCTCGCCGTCGATCCTCCTGACTTCATTCACCTTGTCCACAATGGGTGCGACAAGGGCCTTGAGCTCTTCAAGATCAGCACCCACCGGCAGCTTCTTGAGGACGCGGGTGAGGTCGAGGCACGGAATGCGGAAGAGTACCTTCACCAACACTTTCTCCAAGACCTTGGCACAGATTTCGCGCGACTCGTCAGCCAGCTGCATTGGGATCCTTTCCCGGAGTTGCTGGAGAGCCTTCGCCACACCCTTGAAGAAAAGACTAAGCTTGGCGCTGGGCTGGAGGTTCTCGTCGGAGGAGTACCCGAAGCCCGCCAAGTCCAGTTGCGCCAGCTCCTCGTCGATGACTGCAGCAATGTTGACGAGGCCCTCCGTCTAGAGCTCCACTGTGGCCCTGAAGGTGTTTTGAGTCTCGGCGGCCCTCGTTAGCAGCTCCTCGTTGGCCTTGATCTCTTTCTTCAAATCCTCCTCTCGCTTCTTGGCGCCGCCCAGCGTCTCCGTCAGTGTGGCCAGCTTCAGCTCCAGATCAGCGTTTGAGTCCTTGGCGGCGTTCAGTTCCTTGCCCTTGTCGGCAAGTTGGACTTGCAGATCACCATGAGCGAGGGCATCCTTCTCGCGTTCGCGCTGCAGCACGGAAAGCTCCTCATCTTTCCCTTTCAGATCAGCCTCCAGCTGCGTCATCTTCACCTCTAACTCCTTCTTGGCAGCCTCGGCAGCTGCGGCAGCGTCCTTCGCTTCTTTGAGTGACCCGCCAAGTGATTGCTCGCGTGCGGCAAGCTCCTCCTCGTAGCTGTCCAGATTGACTTTCCGCTGTGTCAGTTCACCTTCCCGGGTGGACAGCTCTTCAGCGGCAAGCCTCTGCTGCTCCTCGGCTTCAGCCTTCTCAAGAATAAACGCCTTCTTCGCCTCGACAAGCTGCGCCCTTTCCTCAGCAATAGACCAAAGGGCCTCTTGGTTGCGGCTCTGGAGCTCCTCCGCATGCTTCTCTATGTCAACTCCCGCTTGCGCAACAAGCGCTTCCCGGGACTCCAGCTTCGCTTACCGGGCACGGTAGAGCGACACCAACTTCCGGAGCAGCTGCTCCTCTTCAGACTCGCCGCTGCTGCTGCTTGGCGCGTCAACCACCATCAGCCCAGCGGAGGCGAGTACTTCTCCGTCAAAGGGCTCTCCCTCGATCGACGCCCTGGAACTTGACGCCCAGGGGAGCCTGATGAAGATACCTTCGCCGGCCTTCAAGTAGGCGCTGGGCTGGGGCTCTTCGGGGCCTGGTGCTGTGTCAGCGGCGGAGGGGTCGGCGACCGGCATAGCGCCTTGCGCTCCTGCGGCCCCCGGGTCGTCAGTACGCTCGCCGGACCCCTCGCCAGCTCCAGCACCGGCAGCCTTGGCGGCGTCTTCGTCGGCGGGGTCATCAGCGCCGGCCTCCTCTTCAGTAGCAGCGGCATCACCAGTACCGCCGCGCAAGTTCTCCTCGCTGGTGGCCTCGGTCTCCATTGGCTCCGCGGAGGAAGGATCTGAAGGCAGGAAAAGGGGGGAAAAGTCAAGCAAATATCCAAAAAAAAAAGAAGACCAGAAGAAGAAGAACCCAAGGGAAAATTTCCGACAAGGAGGGTTACCTGTGCTGGGCTCTGTGACCATGGGCTCCACCACCGAAGGCTCGCTGGTTCCACCCCTTGCCGGGGACCTCTCCCTTGCCGGAGAGCGCTCCCTTGTCGGAGAATCGCCCCTTGGCGGCGTAGTTGAAGCAGATTGCACCTCCGGAGCGGCTTCTGGTTGCTCCTGATGGGCTTGTTCTGCTCCTACACAAGCAAGTCAACAATCAAGATATCAACAAGGAAAGGCACCCATGCGCGCCCCACAACAGGAAGTGAACAAGTACTTACGCTGGGGGCTGCGCTGGGGGCTGCTTCGGGGAGAGGTTGCCGGGTCCGTCAAGGTAGTCTCGGATGCATCCTCTGTTGCCACAGTAGGATCGTCCTCGATGACAACCACGGGGACCTTGGCCCTCTTTGCCGCTCTCTCGGCCAGAGTCCTGAGAAGGAACGAGGTTCAGAGGGAAGCGGATCAGATACAAGACAAGAGATAGCAAGAATCAAAGAAGCACAAGTACAACAAGAAGAAAGTCTTACTCCTCCTCTTCTTCTTCCCCCTCGTCGGAGCTCAGCGCGGAGAGGTCGAAGTCCGGCACCCTCTCAGCGCGACGAGGCGGAGGAGTAGGCTCCCTTGGACGCTTGGCGAGAGCCGCGGCAGGATCAGGAGTAGCGGCTCGAGAAGATCCCGCTCCAGTTGCCGGCGCGGCATGAGACGCTCCCGCGGCAATGGTGCTTGTCGCGGTAGAGCGTGTCCCGCGGCGCTGCGGCTGTTGGCCTGCCCGCCGCCCTGTTGTGTCTCCAGTCTTGCGGAGGCGCCTTCTTGGTTGAGCTGGGGGCTACACTGAGGCCCCTGTCTGCGGCAAGTTGCTTGAAGATGGCTGGCCACTTGCGCCCCCGGCAGGCTCGCTCGCTTCGGCTTCGGGCTCCCCCTCGCCAACGACCTCCCCACCAAGGTCCTCCCGATCGGCAAGGCTTGCCGCCTCGGCCGCCTCTGCCTCCTCCAGCGTAAAAGCAAACTCAACCGCGGCGGCGGCTGCCGCCGCCTCTTCCGCCCTGGTGGCGATGTACCGCATCTCGTCATCAGTGGTGTCGCGGGTGAGGAGCCTCTGCTCGTCGGCACGGACCGCCACCTCCACCAAGTTGTCGAAGAAGTTCTGCACGACATCGTTGGCAGGCTCCTGCCACGTTGGGATAATCCCATGCGAGTCGCACTCCGGCATCATTGCGCGGATGCGATCAAGCTGGGAGTTATTGCACAACAGCACGACGCCCTGCGGCAGCCTGAACCACTCTGGATGGTTGGAGTCATGCTTGAACAACTCCTTGAGCATCCCGTCCAACTCCAAAACTGTGAAATTAAAATTGAGGCCTGGACGCAGCCTCATGATATCTGCCGGGCCCCCGAACAGCCAGGCGGGCTTCCCCCTCTCCTGCAGAGGGGCGATGCGGCGGCGAAGAAAGTCCACACCAACGGCCCCTACAGTAAGCCCGGCAAGCCTGAGCCGCAGAATCCACGTGGTGGCGATCTTCAATATGGCGTCATCCGCCGCCAGGGCGCTCCAGTCGCCGCCGCGCACTACTCGGGCTTGACGCAGGCTGGTGAATGGCTACGGATCCGCGTCAACAATCCAGCACCACTCCGCCCTCCACTCATCCCACTTGCTGCGGAGCTCGCCCTCCAAATAAACCTCCTTCATGCCGACCCTCGAGATCCAGGCGATCCCGCCAGCTAAGGGCTCTCCCTTCTCGGCCCGGGGCATGAAGTAGTGGCGAAAGAGGGCGACATTTGGGTGGATCCCAACGAAGTTCTCGCAGAGGTGTGCGAAAACCGCCATTGTCAGGACGGCGTTGGGGGTGAAGTCAAGAAGATGAAACCCGTAGGTGTTCATGATATCACAGAAGAAATCGGAAAAAGGTGGGCAAAGCCCGCAATAGAAGAACAGGGGGAAGAAATAGTATCCTCTGGGACACTTTTTCAAAGTAGAAGCTTCGGTGGAGAGTACCTGCGTGCGCGGATGCGCCCGCGTCTCCGTCGACCAGAAGAGATAGAACTCCTCCCGCAGCGCCTTCGGGGTGAGCTCGGGGGGGAAAAGTGCTCGTTCCTTGCGCAGCGCCTCAAGCCGCAGCGCCTCGGCCGACTTCACGCTCTTCCCGGTCTTCGGAGCCATGGCAGAAGCGGTGGAGGGGGTTGGCGACGACGGCGGCAACAGCGGCGGCGAGGGCGGAGCGCTGCTCTCTTTCGGCTTGGGAAGCGGAGGGGAGCGGCGGAGCTTTCTGAGGAAGGAACCGCAAGTGGCGAAGATGGGGGAACGGCCCCTGTTTCCCCTGCTTATAAAGAGGAGAGGCGAACGTTACGCCTTTCTTGATTAAAGAATTGCCCACGATCTCTCTCACGACACCGCGTTTGACGCGTGCCGTTACGGGAGGGCGCGGTGGATACGGAGTTAGATTTGGTATGGACCCAGGCCGCGAGTGCCTGTGCCCTGTTTTGGGCCTAGCCCAACAGCGCTCGGCACCGTGTGTTGCCCAGGCCCGGGGGCTCCTGTCGGTGTACTAAAGTAGGGGTACCTTAGTATCCCAAACTTGTGCACGGGCAGTCGCAGCACCTAGTGGCAGGGCTTGCCGGGCGTCCGCCAAGATCCTCCGTAGCTCATATTGATGCCATTCAAGAACAAAGTGTTTTGACTAAGAAGACAAGACTCCGGCAAGAGTAGCTCGCCGGGAAGGACAAGGCCCCGTCAAGAGGAGCTTGCCGGGAAGGCCAACCAAGGCACTACGAAGAACTTGCCGCAACGTGCCGCGCGTCCTGGCAGGGCCTGACGAGCGGCAGGCTCTCGGGTGCGGCAAGACAACGACCGCGGCAAGGCGCTTGCCGCGGCGAAGCCACCACTCTGCGCCCACGCTCCAGCGCATCCGACGACGTGTCGCCACAGGATCGTTCCTGGCGCACGTGGCGGGTAGCTGTGTAGCCAAGCGGTGCGAGGTGGCAAGTGGAGATGACAAGAAGGCCATCGTGGCGATCGGTGGCGCCCCTAACGGTCGTTTCCTGCACTGTTTGGGCGACCGTACGGGCATTAAATGCCCTTGTCCCCTGTCGTCAGAGTTAGGTAGGGGGCACTGTAGATAGCGGTTGTACCAACCCCTCTTTTTACTTTTATACCCCTCTCTGCGTTGCCACCTGTCGGTGACCCCTTTAGCCTATAAAAGGAGGCCCATGCGCAACGTAGAGGGGGTTCGACTCCTTTGAAAACACAGAACATAATACCACCACAAAGCAGCAGTAGGAGTTTTATCTCTCCGGAGAGCTCCGAAGCTGGGTAAAATCCCTCGCATGCTTCGCCTCGATCTGCTCTTCGTGCGCTCTCCGCTCCCTTGCCGGACCAAAAGGGGCCCTGCCCCATAGGTGTTCGTTCCCCACGACACCCACCCTTGTGGACAGCCGGTGGGTCCCCCTCGGTTGATTCTTTTGCCAATATTTTTTATTAATTCCAAAAATATTCTCCTTGAAGTTTCATGTCATTCCAAGAACTTTTATTTCTTCATAAAAATAACACCATGGCAATTCTGATGAAAACAACATTAGTCTGAGTTAGTTCCATTCAAATCATGCAAATTAGAGTCCAAAACAAGGGCAAAAGAGTTTGGAAAAGTAGATACGATGGAGATGTATCACTCCCCCTCACAGTGATAATCATTACGAACATTATATGGAGAGATCCCCTTACAGTAACCAGCATTATAATCATATGAGCACATTATTTTCAGATATGCATAGCTCACACAAAAGAAGGTATCTAATCATGAAGAAACCCATGACGGCATAATATCATAATATCTCCTCATACTTAAAGTCATAGATAAAGTCATACACACTTAAAACATAATGGTTTAACGTAACAAAAACAACAAGTCTAAAGATAGATAGAATAATAACTAGTTCTCCCCATTGGATCAAGTACCCAAAAGGGACAAAGAGGACCAAACAGAAAGTCACAGATCATCATCATCATCGTGATGAGCTCCACTACCACCAGCCTCGTTGAAGAAATCAGCCCACTCAGGCCTCGAAGGAAAGCCAAAATCTGAAGGAGGAGCCGCCGGAATACGCTCATCTCACTAACAGCGGTAGCCCCAGAGTCACGCGGACGGGACTTCACGGCATTCTTGGAGGTGATCATGTGAGTAACAACATCAGGTTTTGTGTGTAGTTGAAGGTAAAAGCCTTCATCATGGTAGAGTGAGCCTTCCCAAAAAATGGGCGAGACGCCCAAATGAAGCAGAGTTAGACGTGGTAGGATGAGACCTAGCAGCAGACCTTCGAGCAGGAGCAGACTTTGAGGAACCCTTGGGAGCCCAATCATTTGCCATGTGAGGAGGAATAACCCACTTCTCATGCACATGAGTCCGTTCAAGAGAAAATGGAGCCATACTCTCAATTAGAGCCTGAGTGAATGGGGCATGGGGTGAGGCCCACTTGTACTGAAAGCTAGCAAGACGGATTTCATGCCACGGAAAATGAGGAATATTGATCTTCCCTTTGGGAGACTCATAGAGGCGAGACATGAGATTAATGCAATAACTGTTGTAGGATCCCTTGTCACCCATCTTGGGATAGATGGTGCGAATGACACATTGATAAATGATGTAGAAAGAAGATATACAAATAGAGACTTGATTCAGATGCTTCATCTTATCCTCCTCAAAAAGACCATCCAGGTCCTTAAGAAGATAGCCACAAGCCTCAACAACTTTAAGTTTATGGTTGGGTCATCCTTATGGATCTTGAATCCACTATTAGGAAAGCCAAGGGCAGCAACAAGCACATCATAAGTGGCAGTGAGCTCGGCATCAGAGGTCATCCAGGTGACGGTCTTGTCGGGACCAAAGAAGCATGTGGCACAAAATTGATGGATAGCGTCATGGTTAAAATCATGCTAAAATGCAAATGGAGCAGGAAGACCAGATGACTCATTGAGTTCAATAGCACCTGGGTACTTCACGGGATGAGCCCGAATGTGCTCCAAGTCAATGAAGTGGTGCAGAGAGAGTCCCTTTGGGATGACAACGGTGGTGTAGATGTCTGCCTTGACATTGGTGCTGAACCGTTGATCAAGAGAGTCTTGGACAACCTCCAATTGATCAACGTCACGACGGAACTTAAGATATGCAGGCTTGGGCACTTTGGTGAAGACTTTGAGGGCATGCCCATGAAGCTGAGGTGCCGCAAGAGACATGTGTCGCCCATCCACATTCGGCTGAATCGGAGGAGGAGTGGGCATGTAGGTGGCCCTTCGAGAACCAGAGGGACGGATTGGAATAACCACATACTCAGCACGCTCCTCATATTGCAACTCCTCTTTGTAGTCAGTGCCCTCAGGAGAAGTGGTGTACTCGATCACAGAACGTTTCCCAGCACGCTTGCGCGGATGTAGATCCTCTTGCGAGTCATCAGACCCACCGCGACGAGAGGCTGAAACCAAAAGACATGGACATGGAAGATTTTTCATAAAAAGCCCCTACTAGAAATGGAGACCAGAAAGATGAATAATGGATCAGGTAAATCAAAATTACTATGAGCAAAGACACCTCCGGTATTCTTGTGAGCAGTGTGTTTCATTTTCGGCATCGTGGGAAGAACCACCCCTAGGAGATTATCCAAGAGAGAAAGGGGATCACAACCGGCACGGAGATGAACAACGGAAGGAGCAGAGGAGCAAACAGAGGAAATATCGAACCAGATCAAGGACGAAGGGGTCATCGGAGAGGAGGCTACAGCATTGGCGGTGTGGCTCCCCCGGCGACAGTGAGGGAGATCCACCCCGAGGCGATGCAGTGCCAGACACATGCACGGGGTGGGGAGGGGAGAAAATAAGGGCAACTACCCAATCAATCCTGTCCCCAGATTTTATATGGGCTGCGGGTTTCACCAGATGACCGACAGAGGTCAGACATCCAAGGACTGATGTAGGTGCCAGGCGATGGATGCCTGGAAAACCTCAGACATCTGATGCCTGGGAAAAGTGGGTTGCGAATCGATTTCTGCACAACGATCGGACATCCGACCAGTGTCGGACGACCGGAAGTTGTGGGTCATCGGACGTCCAACAATTATCGGACGACTGGTGGCAAACAGTTTGTATAGACATCACCTAGGAAGTTCTAGATAAGTCAAAAGACAACAACAGGTGAATGATATATAAACATATGGGCAACCAGACAGAAATGATACCAGATGATTAGTAACTAGACACACACATTATAGACCCCATGCATGATTGAGCAACCCTCCCTCAAGGAGAGGCGGTGTCCAAAGGCCACCATGTGTGAGTATGTGTCTCGTGATGCCGCAAAGATGTTATCCTTTGGCTCAAAATCACTACTCCATCATTTAAAGCACCATAGTTTGAGGAACATGGTAACTTTGAGAGTGTTTGTTCTTTTTATGCATTATATAGGGTGAGAGTACTCATGAGTTGAGGGTCTCCCCCTAAATATATGCCTACATCAAGACAAGACATGAAGTAAATGCATGCATGGGCACTAGATTTCACATAACGTTGTCAAGTCCAAGATACCAAGTTCATGCCTAAGTTGACAAAACCTTGCTTCATCCAATGGTTTGGTGAAAATATCGGCAAGTTGCGTATCTATACCAACATGAGAAATATCAGTGTCACCCTTTTGCACATCGTCTCTCAAGAAGTGATATCTAATATCGATGTGCTTGGTGTGAGGATGATCAACGGGATTCTCAGCAATCTTGATGGCACTTTCATTATCACATAGAAGAGGCACATGTCTATAGGTGATACCATAATCCTTCAAAGTTTGCCTCATCCATAATAATTGAGTTGCACAACTGGCGGTTGTAATGTATTCGGCTTCGACGGTGGAGATAGAGAAACAATTTTGCTTCTTCTAGGACCAACTTACCAAGGAGCATCCAAGAAATTGACATGCACTGGAGGTGAACTTCCGTCCCACTTTGTCTCCAGCCCAATCCGCATTCGTGTATCGAATGAGATCAAACTTGGCATCCTTGGGGTACCATAGACCCAACTTTGGGGTGTGAACAAGGTATCTAAGAATATGCTTAACCACCTTATGATGACTTTCCCAAGGGGAAGCTTAAAATGTAGCACATGCCTACACTTAACATGATGTCTGGTCTAGATGCACAAAGATAAAGCAATGGACCAATCATAGAGTGATAAAGAGATGGGTCCAAAGGGATACCGTTTGTGTCTTCATTAAGTACACGTTTTGTTGGCATGGGTGTCTTACATGGGCTAGCATTTTTCATGTCAAACTTCTCTAGAATATCCTTGAGGTATTTTGTTTGAGACAAGAAAATTCCTTCTTG
Organism: Triticum aestivum; assembly: GCF_018294505.1. NCBI lineage: Eukaryota > Viridiplantae > Streptophyta > Magnoliopsida > Poales > Poaceae > Triticum > Triticum aestivum. The sequence goes on along the minus strand of NC_057801.1, from coordinate 493,462,274 downwards.
AAATTATTGAATTTGAAATCCGAGAAAGAACTTCAAGTCCGCATTGAGTGACATCTCAAAAGTCTTGGTCATGGAGGCCGCAAACTTCTTGCACAAATGAATGTTAGGAGAACCAGAGATGATGTCATCTACATAGATTTGGCATAAGATCAAATCACCATTTTCCCTCATAGTAAAAAGAGTGGGATCGATCACCCCTCTCACAAAACCATCATCGAGTAGAAACTTCTTAAGATGATCATACCAAGCACGAAGTGCTTGTTTGAGGCCATACAAAGCCTTGTAAAGTTTATACACATAGTCTTATTGATCGGGATCAACGAACCCAGGTGGTTGTGATACATATACTTCTTATTTCAGAGGACTGTTAAGAAAAGAACTCTTCACATCCATTTGATGTAATGTGCCACTAACCTTCAACTTGTGAGTACCCTTGTGCCACTAACCTTGCCTTGTTGCGGATGATTACCCCATTCTCATCTTGTTTGTTCTTGAAAACCATTTTGTTCCAATGACATTGTGTTCCTTGATTGGTCTCTTGACTAATGACCACACTTTGTTGCGTTCAAGACTATTCAACTCTTCTTGCATAGCAACAAGCCAATCATTGTCCATCAATGCATCTTGTACCTTCCGATATGCCATTAAGAATTTGATCGACATCAACACGACAGGCCACACGTGCCATGATGGAATGATTATGCTACTGTATTAATCATGCTATATTGCTTTTGTTTAAATAAAGTGCCAAGTAAAGCCTTTGGGATAGTGTGGATGATAGTTGACTTGAATCTGAGCAAAAAAAGAAACTCTTGCGCTCAGTCCAGGAATTTTGAAAATTCACTGGAATGTGCTTTTGATCTGATTTTTTTACAGGTGATAGATATAAAAATTATCTACATCTTCCTAATTTTTTAGAAATTTTGGAGTTACAGAAGTATGGTTGGAGTACATATTACTTCAGACTGTTCTGTTTTTGACAGATTCTGTTTTCAATGCATAGTTTGCTTGTTTCCTAGTTTCTATGGCTTATATTGCTCAATATAAATTCTGAAAAAATAGGCTACAGTAGGCATTGTGTGAGAACAATTATGAATCTTGTCTTTGACATTACCAAAGTGAATGGTTTGCTCTTTATCATACTAACCTATCTCACAAAGTTCCGTTAAGTTTTGTGTGATTGAAGTTTTCAAGTTTTGGGTGAGATATCGATATGAGGAGAATAAAAAGTGACAAGACCCTAAGCTTGGGGATGCCCAAGGCACTCCCAAGGCAATATTCAAGAAAGATCCAAGCAACTAAGCTCGGGTATGCCCCGGAAGGCATCCCCTCTTTCGTCTCCAACATTATCGGTAACCTTACTTGAGGCTATATTTTTATTCATCACATGATATGTGTTTTGCTTGGAGCGTCATTTTATTTTTTTAGGATTTGCTTGTTGTTATTTATAATAATATTTTCATATTTTATTTCAATAAAAATGTCAAGTATAGCCCTTTCCATGCTTATTTTGCGAGTCTACTTGTGGTTGTTTCAAAATAGAAAATTTGTTGTTGTTGCAAAAATACTCTAGAAAAGTCATAATGTGATAAAATGATGAAAATTTTGCATAGTAAGATATAATAAATTTTCATAGTGTGGTAATATGTCAAATCCCTAGCTTCTGGCAATGCATTAGGCTAGCCTCATGAGTGTCATCATGTTTAAGATTCAAATGAACTTGAAATGGAGATTGTTTAAACCCTAGCATCAAAGGAATTCACTAGGTTAACCTAAAATATTTTCAGTAAATCCAAATCTTTCAAAAATGTTCATCATTAATGGAAAATGTTGTAAATAGTAAACAGAGGTGATGCACATTTTTCCATGACATATTTGGGCTCTGAATTAAATCATACCTATTTGCATTCGGGCAATTTAATGATATAAAATATTTAAAATGCACAAATAATCACAAACTGAAATATTTACTGTAGGATATATTCCCAGCAGTGGGCATGGGCAGTTTCATGATTTTTGGGATTGATTTGCTATTTTTAGAAAAACCCTAAAAACTACAGAAGAAATAGAAAACAGAAACAATAAATAAAAGGGAGAGAGAGACTAACCTGGAGGCCCACTTACCTGGTCGGCCCAGCTAGCCAGCCCATCGAGGGCAGGGGCGTCTTCTTCCTCCTGCCAGAAGGCAAAGGAGAAGACAGCCACAGCGCCGTGGCGTGCCACGCCGGCAGCTGCCTGCCTGGCTGCCCCCTCATCACCCTGGACTCCCTCCGCAACGCCACGCACGCCCCTGGAACCCCCTCGCGCTCTCCCTCGCTCCTCCCCCCCTGTTTCTCTTACGCGCGGCCGCCGAGCGCAGCCGTCGCCGCCGACGAGCACCGTTGTGGCCACAGCCATTGCCTCGCCTCGCCGATGCGCTCAGAGGCTCCGCCTAGAACCCCTCTTACTCCTCACCGAGCCACGCCCCGCGGGAGCCCCTACAACGCCGCCATCGGCTCCGTCTTCTTCCTCGTACTACGACGATCGCCGTCGCCACTCCGTCGTCTCCAGAGCCTTCCCCGAGCTGCCCACCCATCCATGCGATGCGCTGAGAGCCTCTGAACCGCTTCCCCCCCCCCTCCTGTGCACTAATTCGAGCTCTAGCTCTCATTTCCGTTGAGACCAAGACCTCGCCGGCGCCGACCATGTCGCCGTCGTCGTTTTGGCTTGCCTCCGTCCAAACCAAGCATGTCACCGCACTCAGTACACCCCCAGGAGCATGTTGCACCCACCAGCTCCCTCTCCCGTGCACCACAACGCCAAACCCGCAGGTGCCCGAACGCCGGCCGCCGCCATGAGCTCGACTTCGGCGAGCTCGTTCCACCCCGCGCCTCCCGCATGCCTCCCCTGAATGTGCGCGAGCAAGGGCAACCCTCTGGTGCCCTTGGCTTGGCCCAAAACCGCCCGTAGCGCCACTCAGGCGAGCTTCCGCCGCAGTTTTGGTCGCCGCCGGCCATTCTCCGGTGTACCGACGTGGCGTCATTAGCTTAGGGCCTAACCACGTTTAGTTAGAACCCACAGTCACTGACAGTGGACCCCAGCGCGGTGTCAAACCCAGTCAGCGCTGGATTTGACCGGCATTAGTCCATGTGTCTATGACACGCGGGTCCCACTAGCCAGGTTTGACCCTGGTTAACTCGGTTGACCTGCTGACATCATGATGATGTCATGCTAATGTAGTGAATCTATTTTTGGATTTAGTTTAATTTTAAATAATCCAGAAATTGCAGAAAATGCTCTAAACTTCTAAAATTCATAGAAATTCAACCGTAACTCGGAATGAAATAATTTATATATGAAAAATTATCAGAAAAATCCAATCTATCCATCTGTAGAGGTTTCATGCATGTTAGAACAACTTATGACTACTGCTTAGGACAAATCATATAAATGGCATTTGAATATCCACATATGGGGTTTGAATTTGAATCTTGGATTCAAACCAACTCCATTTAATCTGTTGTAGTTGCATTAGGCCAACACACTCATTCTGCCATGTCATGATCATGCATCATATTGTGCATTGCATTGATTGTGTTTCTTCTTTGTTTGTCGGTGCTTGTCCCCTCTCAGTAGACGTGTACCAACGATGTGATCGATGACACCGATGAAGAACTATACTATCTTCAAAAGTGCCAGGCAAGCAAAACCCCCTTGTTCATTCCGATACAATCCTACTCTCTCACTCCTGCTCTCTTTTACTACATTAGCACAACAATGATTCATCTGTTACTTGCTGCGGTAGCTGAACCCCTTTATCCTCTGCATGACCTGTCATTGCCACAGTAAATAGATGAAACCCACTAGCATGAGTAGGAGTTGTTTGAGCCCTGTTGCGCCTACTCATTCATGCTTGTTTGTCATGCCTGCTACTGCTTAGAGTTGAGTCAGGTATGATTCATCGGGGATGAATTAGAGGTGTGTGAACATGTCCTACTGTGTGTGATCTAAGTGTGTGGACACGATTTGGTAAAGGTAGCGGTGAGAGGCCATGTAGGAGTACATGGTGGGTTGTCTCATTGAAGCCGTCCTCAGGAACTGAGTTCTGTGTTTGTGATCCATGAAACAGTTACTACCACACATTGGGCCCAAAACCAATGGACCCTCTCGGCTTCTTAATCACCCTTGTCCTCTGTCCAGGAGTTGCAAGTAGTTTCTGGTGTTTGTAGTATTCTGGAGGCCATGGGCAACGCTGACCGGAGGGGTGGGTTGTGATGCGGTAGGCACGTGGCCGGGTATGCCGGGCGCCCGTTTGGTGTCGCGGAACCCTGTACACATCGTTCGGGCCCGTATGTGGAAACCATGGCCGGACTCCCTGCGGATGGAACCTGATCTAGGCGATAAACCTGGACTAGATACCTGAGTGTTTAGGTAGGCCGTGGCCGACACCCTCATTGGGCTTCTGCTTGAAGGTAGCCGAGTACATGTCGTTAAATGACGGTAAGTGGTGAGAGCGTGTGTGAAGAAGTACACCCCTGTAGAGTTAACATCATCTATTCGAATAGCCGTGTCCGCGGTAAAGTACTTCTGGGTTGCCTGTACAGTTCATAGATAAGTGAAAGTGGATACTTTAAAATGCGCAAGATAAGCGTGAGTGCTATGGATGGCGTTCTCGTAGGGAGACGGGAGCGGATCCATAGTGGTGTATTGATATGGTGAATATGTGGACTCGTGTGCGCCACCTCAAAGAGTTACTTGCAGTCATAGTTCAGGATAGCCACCGAGTCAAAGCTGGCTTGCTGCAGTTAAACTCCACCACCCCCTTTGTTGATAGTGATGCATATGTAGTTAGTTCTGATGTAAGTCGTGCTAGGTACATTTGTACTCATGTTTGCCTATTTTATGTTTTTGCAGAGAGACTTCAGTCTCACTAGTAGTTCCGTGTGATCTTTGATGTTTAGCTTGTTACCTCAGCTACGATGTTGTGCCCTCGGCAGGATCTAGTAGATAGTCAGGCTTCTCGGCCTTTTTCATTTGTAGATGTTTGTACTCATACATGTTAAGTTTCTGCTTGTGCTTTGACTTGTATGCTTTGAATGTTGGGTCAGGAGACCCATGTTTGTAATATTTCGCTCCTCGGAGCCTATTGAATAAAATACTTGAGTTGTAGAGTCATGTTGTGATGCCATGTTGTATTTGCACATATTGAGCATATTGTGTGTATGTTATTGAAATGCTTGGTATGTGTGGGATCTGACTATCTAGTTGTTTATCCTTGGTAGCCTCTCTTATCGGGAAATGTCTCCTAGTGCTTCCACTGAGCCTTGGTAGCTTGCTACTGCTCCGGAACACTTAGGCTGGCCGGCATGTGTCCTTCTTCGTTCATGTGTCTGTCCCTTCGGGGAAATGTCACGCGGTGTCTACCGGAGTCCTGTTAGCCTGCTACAGCCCGGTTTACCAAAGTCCTGCTAGCCCAGTTGCTACAGCCCGGATTCACTCGCTGATGACCGACACGTTCGTTGATGGGTCATGTATGCCTGTCCCTGTAAGTTAGTGCCACTTTGGGTTCACGACTAGCCATGTCAGCCCGGGCTCCTTGTCATATGGATGCTAGCGACACTATCATATACGTGTGCCAAAAGGCGCAAACGGTCCCGGGCAAGGTAAGGCGACACCCGTGGGAATACCATGCGTGAGGCCGCAAAGTGATATGAGGTGTTACATGCTAGATCGGTGTGGCTTTGAGTCGAGGTCCTGACAGCTTTGGTATCAGAGCCTGACTGCATGTAGGATTACCAAGCCAAACTGGTCGAAGTTGAGTCTAGAAATTCTTTAGTTATATAAGGGAATTGATTGTGGGATGGAACGTAAGGCTATTTTTACTCTTTATACCTTATGCCTTCTGATCCGAGTCATCTTATCTTTCCTACGGGGTTAAGGAACTAGGATTTCTCTTCTTCCTATCAGGATCACGTGTTACTAATCCGTAGACTTATAGAATTGTTGGACTTAAGGCTCGGTTCAGTTCCTACTACTTCTGTATGTTAACTGTTGATCTCAAAACCTTGATATTGTGCTTCTGAGTGGCCATGCCACCATTTTTTTTGCAGTATGTTTCAAATCTTTTCGAGCATTTACAACCGTTATGCTGTCCGGGTCATCCTAGGTTTCTAAATAGTCTGAAGCATTTACAAAATCCTTTCCTCCCGTTTCGATGTCCCTTTGGGCCATATTAACCACACTAAGCAGTGAGTTGAGGTACTCTATTGCCTCGACATTTATGCTGGAGTTATTATTATGACCCTAGGTGTCTTAGGGGATCATCTAGTAATCTAGCCATGATTTATGTCCCAGTGTGATGATTCTGGCCTTTATTCTCGAAAGCATCCCGTGATGCCACTTAGTAGTAGGTATTCTACTCCTTGGGTTTTGAACCCAAGATTCACCCTACTCACTTCATGTTGATAGTAATTTCTAGCTCCCTTAGGTTATTAATGACCTTTGCGTTAGTCCTCGAGGTTCGTGGTATATCGTTCTTCCAAATACTATGAACCGTTTATGGCAGAAGTTCTTTGAACCAAAAGATCACAACCAGAGTGCTCTTGACGAGTTCTTGATGCTATGCCATGACTCTGCCAATTCTACCTTCTCTGCATGGGTTATCTGGAAGAAACCTGTTGAACTTGGTTCGACATACTAATCTATGCATCCACAACTCAAAGGTTATATGCTCCTTTGAGTTGTCCCTCTTTAGTTGTATTTTGACCCTCGTCTATCAATTGATAACCAAGAGTATGCGTACAATCGTTCATCGATACCTATTACTCTTGTGGTCCGTCAAGCCATTCTATTCCAGAATGACTAGGAGAAACAAACTCCAGTACCTCATCCACATCCAGTATTGGGTCAAAGTAGTTGTACCTCGCAAATCAAAATGCTAACCCAGCTTTTGTTCTGTTCTACCTTGTAGTATTACCATCTTTATATCAAGAATGTCATGAGGATTGCACCTTCTTTTATGGATTCTTGACATAGTGATACTTCTTGCCATCATTGTTCATTCCTTGGTTCCGTGTTGCCGCAACCGGAGTGCCGACGAGTGAACCGTGATGTGTGAAATCTATACTCCTAGAAACTCTGTTGCTTGGTAGTTAAATGGACAATAACCTCATTCTTAGCATGTTGGTTATTGAATCATCACCCTAAGGTTGATCGTGCCCCCTAGTCCTTAATTCCGGTACACTCTTCGATCAATGAGTTAGGGCTATGCCAATCCCTTGCTTATTTTATCATTTAGTCTTGCCCTTAGAAGCAAGATTGTTCTCGATCTTAGTAACATACCGGTGGTTCGTGATTTTCTGAGTATCTTCTCGGAAGTATCACCAGGTCGTCACCTGACCGCTATGTTGAGTTCGTGATCAAGTTGGTTTTCTTGTAACCACCCTTTCTCCAAGAATCTGTGTCGGATACCCTGAGCTAGTTGGTTAAGCTAAACAACAACTTGGAGAGTTGGAAGATGAAAGCTTGTCCGACTTAGTTCATTTTTAAGGGATATCTTGTGTGTGTGTGTGTGTGTTGAAGATAGACGATATCTTCCTTGATTGAACCTCGTGGTCAATTATTGGATCTATTGTCTTGCCAAAACTTTGATTTGAGTATGGGTTATCCTCAAATCAAATCAGAACCAACAATGTTCGTAATGTTGTCTTACTCGTGGTTGATTCCTCGGGCATACACCATTATATCCTTTGGTCTGACCAATGCTATCACCGTGTTCATTTAATTATGAAATTCCATTTATATGGAAGCCTGGATGAATTGTTGTTGAGCCCATCAACAACATTGTTATCTTCTCCATGATTTCGTTGAACATTAAGCTAGTGTTGGAAACTTCTGAAAGCATTTCTTCATGCTAGCTCATGAAGCATATGTTCGGATGTAAGAAGTGACTTCCTCTAGTTCATGTGCATTTGATGCAAGTTCCCGCCGTGGATTCGAGAAAGTCAATGTTGCTTCCTTTGGAATCATCCCAAATCAGTCATGCATACGTGCGAAGTATTCTATGGTTTGGAGACTTGCAACCTTCATTCTATATGTATTCCTAGCACACCAAGCCACTGATTGATTTGTTCAAGGAGAAGAAGTCTCTTCTTAAGAGCAAGACTTATGCAAGGACTTCGATATCCTTGTTGATGGTTCCCCACCTGAACTCGGTAGTGTTTTATTATAAGACTACCACGTGGTCATGCTTGTCTGAGACAGCGTGTTCACATGTGTGTAGAACAACCAGCTCATGTTTTGAAGCTTACTACCGTAGTCCATTCCCCGAGAATCTTGCAACGTCGTCTCGTCGATTTGTGTTGCAAACTTTCATTTTTCTTTCTAAACTTGATGAGTCTAGAATATTCTGACACCAACCGGATCTGAATCTCAGGCAGATATGATGGTTGGAATGTTTCCCAAGAAATATAATATTGGTCTCTCTGTAATCCAGTAAGTGGATGTCGTGGCCAACACACCCAGCCGGAAGACCTATTATTGTAGTGTATTGATTGAGGAAGTTGGCCACCTCTCCATAAGGATCTCATAGAATTTATTCTAGTAATTAATCCTTACGGATTCTTGTGCTCCCAAAGTCCGACCTTTTACTTGATGATTCTAGGTACCAAACCATTTTAATAAATAGGTTGCGCTAGCACATCAAGGAGAACATTAGAAGCGGAGTGCTAAATGTCTCTTGGTCGATCATCCAGATTTTGTCCCCTTGGCCTCGCTAAGGTGAAATCCGAGAAGGTGTTATCTTCCTTTGCATATGCATCGTCCATCACCATTCATCATGGTAGTATGTTGTGTTACTAGGATCCTTGACACGGATATTGGTAAAACCTTGATGAATATGGAAATGCTCATGTTCTTGAGAGCATGCACAAGCACTAGGTGTTATCACCGGCACTAACTGGGATTGCCCTCAGTTCCCTCGGTTATGCTATAACTTTTAAACAGTGGACCCACTCTCTACTGTTGAGTTTCCCTCCAGTTACTAGAATCATTCCCAGTATTTGCATTTTGTCCCCAACTTGCACCATCATTGTGTCATTCTACCATGGATTCCATCCATTTCCGATGATAAGAAAAATCATCCATTGTGTTGTCTTCAACAAGGTAGTCCACATCATCCATTCTGGCCCGAGAATGTCATTCTTCCCAACTCCTTTAAATGATCGATTGTGATTTGCCTTAGGCTGGTATAAAGAGTTTCAAAGATCTTTGAATCAAAGGTAATTCTTTTTGCCACTTAAGGGGATATATCTACGAGTCACCATCCCTAAGGTGTCTCGTTGTGGTATCATGGCAACTCAACTCCTTGCTACGTTGACAACCGATCACCACCTTCTAAGTGTGGAATTGTTGTCTACCTAGTGAACCTTCGACATTTGTTCCACTCCATCCCTTTGGATGAATGTTTCGTATCCCAGCTCGAGAGATGTTTCTAATTCTCATTCCGTGAGTTGATCTTGTGATCATTAAGATGATCCATCCATATGGACATGTTTCGCTCTTTTTTCCTCATGCTGGATGAAGATCTCGAAAGCAAAGACGCCAAGATCAATTTGAGTTGACAAATCAACAACCTCGAGAAGACAGTTGGATCATGAAGTTTGTGTTACTTAGTGTCCCCTTTGTCTTCTTACCTCACGTCTTGAATCTCGGGACGAGATTCTTGTTTAAGTGGGGGTGAGTTGTCACATCCCTAGCTTCTGGCAATGCATTAGGCTAGCCTCATGATTGTCATCATGTTTAAGATTTAAATGAACTTGAAATGGAGATTGTTTAAACCCTAGCATCAAAGGAATTCACTAGGTTAACCTAAAATATTTTCAGTAAATCCAAATGGCTTTCAAAAATGTTCATCATTTATGGAAAACGTTGTAAACAGTAACCAGAGGTGATGACATTTTTCCATGACATATTTGGGCTCTGAATTAAATCATACCTATTTGCATTTGGGCATTTTAATGATATAAAATATTTACAATGCTCAAATAATCACAAACTGAAATGTTTACTGTAGGATATATTCCCAGCAGTGGGCATGGGCAGTTTCATGATTTTTGGGATTGATTTGGTACTTTTAGAAAAACCCTAAAACTACAAAATAAATAGAAAAAAGAAACAAAAAATAAAAGGGAAAGAGAGACTAACCTGGAGGCCCACTTACCTGGTCAGCCCAGCTGGCGGCCCAGCCAGCTGGCCAGCCCACCGAGGGCAGGGGCGTCTTCTTCCTCCTGCCAGAAGGCAGAGGACAAGACAGCCACGGCGCCGCGGCGTGCCACGCCAGCAGCTGCCTGCCTGGCTGCCCCCTCATCGCCCTGGACTCCCTCCACAACGCCACGCACGCCCCCTGGAACCCCGTCGCGCTCTCCCTCGCTCCTCCCCCCCCCCCACTCTGTTTCTCTTATGCGCGGCCGCCGAGCACAGCCGTCGCTGCCGACGAGCACCGCCGTGGCCACAGCCACTGCCTCGCCTCGCCGATGTGCTCAGAGGCTCTGCCTCGACCCCCTCTTACTCCTCACCGAGCCACGCCCCGCGGGAGCCCCTACAACGCCGCCATCGGCTCCGTCTTGTTCCTCGGACTCCGACGATCGCCGTCGCCACTCCATCATCTCTAGAGCCTTCCCCGAGCTGCCGACCCATCCATGTGATGCGTTGTGAGCCTCTGAACCGCTCCCCCCCCTCTCGTGCACTAATTCAAGCTCTAGCTCTCGCTTCCATCGAGACCGAGACCTCGCCGGCACCGGCCATGTCACCGTCGTCGTTTTGGCCTGCCTCCGTCCAAACCAAGCATGTCACCGCACTCAGTACAGCCCCAGGAGCACGTTGCACCCACCAGCTCCCCCTCCCGTGCACCACAACGCCAAATTTGCAGGTGCTCGAACACCGGCCACCGCCACGAGCTCGACTCCGGCAAGCTCGTTCCACACCGCGCCTCCCGCGTGCCTCCCCTGAATGCGCGCGAGCAAGGGCATCCCTCGGGTGCCCTTGGCTTGGCCCAAAACCGCCCGTAGCGCCACTCCGGTGAGCTTCCGCCGTAGTTTTGGTCACCGCCGGCCATTCTCCGGTGTGCCGACGTGGCGTCATTAGCTTAGGGCCTAACCACGTTTAGTTAGAACCCACAGCCACTGATGGTGGACCCCAACGCGGGGTCAAACCCAGTCAGCGCTGGATTTGACCGGCATTAGTCCCTGTGTCAATGACACGCGGGTCCCACCAGCTAGGTTTGACCCTGGTCAACTCAGTTCACCCGCTGATGTCATGATGATGTCATGCTGACGCAGTAAATCTACTTCTGGATTTAGTTTAATTTTAAATAATCCAAAAATTGTAGAAAATGCTCTAAACTTCTAAAATTCATAGAAATTCAACCGTAACTCAGAATGAAATAATTTATATATGAAAAATGCTCAGAAAAATCCAATCTATCCATCTGTACTGGTTTCATGCATGTTAGAACAACCTATGACTATTGTTTAGGACAAATCATATAAATGGCATTTGAATATCCACATATGGGGTTTGAATTTGAATCTTGGATTCAAACCAACTCCATTTAATCTGTTGTAGTTGCATTAGGCCAACACACTCATTCTGCCATGTCATGATCATGCATCATATTGTGCATTGCGTTGATTGTGTTTCTTCTTTGTTTGTCGGTGCTTGTCCCCTCTCAGTAGACGTGTACCGACGATGTGATCGATGACACCGATGAAGAACTATACTATCTTCAGAAGTGCCAGGCAAGCAAAACCCCCTTGTTCATTCTGATACAATCCTACTCTCTCGCTCCTGCTCTCTTTTACTGCATTAGGACAACAATGATTCATCTGTTACTTGCTGCGGTAGCTGAACCCCTTTATGCTCTGCATGAACTGTCATTGCCACAGTAAATAGATGAAACCCACTAGCATGAGTAGGAGTTGTTTGAGCCCTGTTGCGCCTACTCATTCATGCTTGTTTGTCATGCCTGCTACTGCTTAGAGTTGAGTCAGGTCTGATTCATCGGGGATGAATCAGAGGTGTGTGAACATGTCCTACTGTGTGTGAGCTAAGTGTGTGAACATGATTTGGTAAAGGTAGCGGTGAGAGGCCATGTAGGAGTACATGGTGGGTTGTCTCATTGAAGCCGTCCTCAGGAACTGAGTTCTGTGTTTGTGATCCATGAAACAGTTACTACCACGCATTGTGCCCGAAACCAATGGACCCTCTTGGCTTCTTAATCACCCTTGTCCTCTGTCCAGGGGTTGCAAGTAGTTTCTGGTGTTTGTAGTATGCTAGAGGCCGTGGGCAGCGCTGACCGAAGGGGTGGGCTGTGATGCGGTAGGCACGTGGCCGGGTATGCCCGGCGCCCGTTTGGTGTCGCGGAACCCTGTACACATTGTTTGGGCCCGTATGTGGAAAACTCGGCTGGACTCCCTGCGGATGGAACCTGAATAGGTGATAAACCTGGACTAGATACCTGAGTGTTTAGGTAGGCCGTGGCCGACACCCTCGTTGGGCTTCCGCTTGAAGGTAGCCGAGTACATGTCGTGTAAACGACAGTAAGTGGTGAGAGCGTGTGTGAAGAAGTACACCCCTGCAGGGTTAACATCACCTATTCGAATAGCCGTGTCTGCGGTAAAGGACTTCTGGGTTGCATGTACAGTTCATAGATAAGTGAAAGTGGATACTTTAAAATGCGCAAGATAAGCGTGAGTGCTATGGATGGCGTTCTCGTAGGGAGACAGGAGCGGATCCATAGTGGTGTATTGATATGGTGAATATATGGACTCGTGTGCGCCACCTCAAAGAGTTACTTGAAGTCGTAGTTCAGGATAGCCACCGAGTCAAAGTTGGCTTGCTGCAGTTAAACTAAAACCACCCCCTTTGTTGATAATGATGCATATGTAGTTAGTTCTGATGTAAGTCTTGCTGGGTACATTTGTATTCACGTTTGCCTATTTTATGTTTTTGCAGAGAGAATTCAGTCTCACTAGTAGTTCCACGTGATCTTCGACGTTTAGCTTGCTACCTCAGCTACGATCTTGTGCCCTCGGCAGGATCTGGTAGATAGTCAGGCTTCTCAGCCTTTTTCATTTGTAGATGTCTGTACTCGGACATGTTAAGCTTCCGCTTGTGCTTTGACTTGTATGCTTTGAATGTTGGGTCAGGAGACCCATGTTTGTAATATTTCGCTCCTCGGAGCCTATTGAATAAAATACTTGAGTTGTAGAGTCATGTTGTGATGCCATGTTGTATTTGCACATATCGAGCATATTGTGTGTATGTTATTGAAATGCTTGGTATGTGTGGGATCTGACTATCTAGTTGTTTATCCTTGGTAGCCTCTCTTACTGGGAAATGTCTCCTAGTGCTTCCACTGAGCCTTGGTAGCTTGCTACTACTCCGGAGCACTTAGGCTGGCCGGCATGTGTCCTTCTTCGTTCCTGTGTCTGTCCCTTTGGGGAAATGTCACGCGGTGTCTACCGGAGTCCTGTTAGCCTGCTACAGCCCGGTTTACCGGAGTCCTACTAGCCCAGTTGCTACAGTCCGAATTCACTCGTTGATGACCGACACGTTCGTTGATGGGTCATGTATGCCTGTCCCTATAAGTTAGTGCCACTTTGGGTTCACGAATTGCCATGTCAGCCCGGGCTCCTTATCATATGGATGCTAGCGACACTATCATATACGTGTGCCAAAAGGCGCAAACGGTCCCGGGCAAGGTAAGGCGACACCCGTGGGAATACCGTGCGTGAGGCCGCAAAGTGATATGAGGTGTTACATGCTAGATCGGTGTGGCTTGAGTCGGGGTCCTGACACAATTTTTCAGATTTTTTGGAGTTAGGGAAGTATGATGAATGTTGCAATCTTTACAGACTGTTCTGTTTAGACAGATTGCTGTTATGTTTGCATCATTTGCATATGTTTGATTGTTTAGTGATTCTATTTGAGTATAGGAGTATTAAACATGCAGAGACATTTAGTATGCAATGTTTAATAATAATTTTCATGACTTGCTACAGTAGAGAATGATAAGGCTATTGCATTGATCTATACTAACTTATCTCACGAGTTCTTGTTGAGTTTTGTGTGGATGAAGTTTTTAAGATTTAGGGAAACCGTGATATAAAAGGAATTAAGGACACACACAAGCTCAATCTTGGGGATGCCCAAGGCATCCCAAGATAATATTCCAAGAACTCTCAAGCATTGAAGCTAGGGGATGCCCCGGTAGGCATCCCACCTTTCTTCTTCAACAATTATCGGTTAGTATCGGTTGAGCCTAAGTTTTTGTTTCTTCACATGAGTTGTGTTATTTTATTTTGCTTGTTGTTTTAATAAAATACTTAGATCTGAAAGTTTTTTAAATAAGAGAGAGTCTAGAATTAGCTACCTATTTACTTAACTACTTGCTTGATCTTCATTTATATCTTTTTGGAGTAGCTTGTCATTTACTCTTGTGCTTCACTTATATCCTATGAGTAAATTGTTGAATGAATTTAATATCATGGAGTTGAAATTATATGTTCATATCATGCCTAGTAGTAGCTTCACATTGGGTTTAGAAATGAAATCTTTTAAAGCTTGACAATCACAATATTGGTCGTACAAGCAATTCATGAATGATTAGTATAAGGAAGAGAACTTTCACATGCAAATATATTATCTTGGAAATCTTCTATGACTGTGAATACCCATTAATTATTTTCAAACTTGAGCAAATTAGTTGAAGTTGGACAAGGAAGACAATGTAATCAGTTATGTTTGTGTATATTTGCATAGAAGTTATATTGTCATAGATCCTCCAACATGTGTTGTTTGCCTAGGATCTTTTGCTAGCCAAAAATTCATACTAAGTAGAGATACTACTTGTGCATCCAAAAACCTTTAAACCCAGTTTATTGCCATGAGTGTCCACCATACCTACCTATGGATTGAATAAGATCCTTCAAGTAAGTTTTCATCAGTGCATAAAGCAATAAAAATTGCTCCTAAATATGTTTGATCTTTTATTGTAAGGGAAAATTGAGCGTTGTAAGGACTTGTGATGGAAAATTAATAAAAGTGACAGAGTGCATAATAAAGGTTGCTATCATAAGGGGCAATATAACGTGACGTTCCTTTGCATTAAGAGCTTGGGCATCCAAATAAAAAGTGCATGGCAACCTCTGCTTCCCTCTGCGAAGGGCCTATCTTTTACTTTTCAGTATTTACTTTTATGCAAAGATTTAATAGTATAAATTTTCATTTCAACCTCGATTATTCTCTAGTTGACAAGCATCATGTGGTGGGGAAAGATCTAGGCACATATGACCAGTCAAATATATTTGATCATGATTTATTATTGTTGACAATTGTCTCTACAATAAACGAGTTGGGAGGCGAAATATTAAGCCCCTATCTTTCTCTGTGTTCGATGGATGCCATTGGTTCTAAGAATATGCTTTGAGTAGTAGCAATCATGGAAGACTATATAATGATTGAGTTTGTGCAGCTCTTACTTAGACCTTGTTGAATAAGTTGAATTGCAATTGCTTGGTGACTGAGAACATAGGTTGTTGAGTTTCAAGAGAATTCATTGTTTGAACCTTAACATGTGAATTGGTTGCTACTTTAACATGATGAGTTTTATGATAAATAGTTGTTGTTATGATGCTAGGAAAAGTGATTGAAATTATCATTGATCAAACTTATGCACTTTGCTACCATTCACACTTTATAAATTATTTCTTTTATCATTTACCTACTCGAGAACGAGTAGGAATCAAGATTCGGGCTGCTGATACGTCTCCAACGTATCTATAATTTGGGAAGTATTCATGTTGTTATATTATCATTCTTGGATATTTTAAAATCATTTTATAGCAACTTTATATCATTTTTGGGACTAACCTATTGACATAGTGCCCAGTGCCAGTTGTTGTTTTTTTTCTTGTTTTTTACATCATAGAAAATCAATACCAAACGGAGTCCAAACGCAGTGAAACTTTTTGGAGATTTTTTTGGACCAGAAGACATCCAGTGGACCAGAGAAGTGCGAGAGGGGAACCCCGAGGGGGGCACAACCCACCAGGGCATGCCTGGGGGCCCAGGCGCACCCAGGTGGGTTGTTCCCACCTCAGTGGCCTCCTACACTGCCTCTTCGCCCTAGAAATTCCCAAATATTCCAAAAAAAACTCGGGGTAACCCTAGATCGGAAGTTCCGCCGCCGCAAGCCTCTGTATCCATGAAAACCAATCTGGACCCTGTTCCAGCACCCTGCCGAAGGGGGGGTCATCATCGGAGGCCATCTTCACCATCCTTGTGGTCTCCATGACGAGGGGGGGGGTAGTCCACCCTCGGGGCTGAGGGTTTGTACCAGTAGCTATGTGTTTGATCTCTCTCTCTCTCTCTCTCTCTCTCTCTCTCTCCCTCGTTCTTGAGATGTCACGATCTTGATGTGTCGCGGGCTTTGTTAATATAGTTGGATCATATGGTGTTTTCCCCCTCTATCTTGTTGTGATGAATTGAGTCCCTTTGAGATTTCATTTTATCGGATTGAATACTTTTATGGATTTGAGAGCACTTGATATATGTCTTGCATATGAATACCCGTGGTGATAATGGGGTATTATATTGATTTACTTGATATATGTTTTGGCACTCAACTCGCAGATTCCCGAGGTGACATTGGGGTAATCTATGCATAGGGGTTGATGCATGTTTTCGTCCTTGTTTCTCCAGCAGAAATCTTGGGGCACTCTTTGAGGTTCTTTGTGTTGGATCGAGTATTATGAATATGAAATTGTTTGATATGTATCATATAATTAACTCATAGATACTTGTGGTGACATTGGAGTATCTTGGTGACATTGGAGTTGGTTGATGTGTATCATATGTTGTTATTTTAGTACGAACTCTTGGATAGACTGAACGGAAAGAATAACTTAGTGTTATTTTAGTACGAACTCTTGAATAGATTGAACAGAAAGAATAACTTTAAGGTGCTTTCGTACCCTACAAACAATTTCCTCTTATGTTCTCCGCTAGATAAGAACTTTGGAGTGATTCTTCGTTGCACGTTGAGGGATGGTTATGTGATCCAATTAGATTAGCATTGTTGAGAGATTGCACTAGCAAAAGTACGGACCCTAGGCCTCATTTTCAAGCATTGCAATACCGTTTGTGCTCTGTTTTATCAATTGCTACCTTGCTGTTTTTATTTACTCAGATTATAAAAATATATTCCTACCATCCATATTACACTTTTATCACCATCTCTTCGCTGAACTAGTGCACCTATACAATTTGTCATTGTATTGGGTGTGTTGGGGACACAAGAGATTTCTTGTATTTGGTTGCAGGGTTATTTGAGAGAAACTGTCTTCATCCTATGCCTCCCACGGATTGATAGACCTTAGGTCATCCACTTGAGGGAAATTTGCTACTGTCCTAAAAAAACTCTGTGCTTGGAGGCCCAACACGAGTCTACAAGAATGAAGTTGCATAGTAGACATCACTCAGTCTTATCTAAACTCGACTTGAGGTTGGGTTATCATCAGATCCGGGTGCATGAGGAGGATATTCCTAAGACCGCATTTGTTACTTAGTATGGTTCATACGAGTACACCGTCATGTCTTTTGGCTTAACCAATGCTCCAGCGACATTCTCTCGTCTGTTGAACTATATATTCCTGGAATACCTTGACAAGTTTGTTGTGGTTTATCTGGATGATATCCTTGTATATTCCAAGAATAAAGAAGAACATGTTGAACATCTTCGACTTGTTCTGAAAAAGCTTCGACAGCATCAGCTATATGCCAAGTATTCCAAGTGTGAATTCTGGCTGCCCGAAGTAACCTACCTTGGTCATGTGATTTCCAAGGATGGTATTGTTGTCAAACCAGAGCGAGTTCAGGCTATTCTCAATTGGACTCCTCCGAAGAATGTCAAGCAAGTCAGAAGTTTTCTCGGACTCACTAGCTATTGCTGCCGTTTTGTCGAGAACTTCTCCAAGATCGCCAAGCCCCTGACTAACCTGCTCCATAAAGGTGTCAAGTTTGATTGGACAGAAAAGTGTCAGGAAAGTTTCTAGGCACTCAAAGACAAGCTAACTTCTGCCCCAGTGCTTGCTCCTCCAGATACTAAAAAGGATTTTGTCGTTTACCGTGACGCTTCACATCAAGGATTAGGTTATGTCCTAATGCAAGAGCGCAAAGTGATTGCTTATGCCTCTTGTCAGTTGCGCCCTCACGAAGAGAACTACCCAATTCATGACCTCGAGCTTGCTACAGTCATATATGCACTCAAGCTGTGGCGACATTACCTTCTTTGTAATTGTTGTGAGATCTTCACCAACCACCAAAGTCTGAAGCATCTATTTACTCAGCCAGATCTAAACCTTCATCAGCAAAGATGAATGGAGGCCATAGCAGATTATTACTTGGGTATTTCTCATAACCCAGGCAAGGCTAGTGTGATGGCTGATGCCTTGAGCCGCAAGTCATATTGCAACCACCTCAAGGTTTGAAAGGTTCAGTCCCTTCTTCATGAAGAATTCAGCAAGTTGAACCTCCATATTATTCCTCTGGGTTATCTTGCTCCCCCTCCTAAGGAGTTCCGCAAAATGAACCTCCATGTTGTTCCCCAGGTTTCTCTCCATACTCTGGTTGTTAAACCAGATCTCGTGGGCAGCATCAAAACGCTGCAGAAATATGACTCTCAAGTCAAAAAGATTAAACGCTATCTCACAGAAGGAAGTCCCTCATTCTTTACTGTTGAAGATGATGACACCTTGTTCTTTAAGGGTCGCCTAGTGGTCCCTACGAAAGACAACATGAATATGACTCAAGAGGTTATGGAAGAAGCTCATGAACCCCTCTGTCTATTCATCCTGGTAGAACCAAGATGTATCAAGATTCATCAAAGATTCCGGTGGTCAAACATGAAGCAAGACATTGCTCGTTATGTTGCTAAGTGTGACGTTTGCCGTCAAATCAAAGCAGAACATCAAAGACCTGCTGGAACTCTACAACCTATTATTATTCCTGAATGGAAATGGTACCATGTCAAAATGCACTTCGTCACTGGTTTTCCTAGATCACAGAAGGGAAATGATGCTATTCTAGTCATCATTGACCGACATTCCAAAGTTGCACATTTTCTCCCCATTAAGGAAATGATCACTTCATGTCAGCTGGCAGATCTCTATGTTGCCAGAATTGTTTCACTCCACAGTATTTCATTGGTAACCAGCTCAGACCATGGCAGCCTGTTCACTTCAAGATTCTGGGCAACTTTCCAAGAAGCTATGGGAACTCATATGTCCTTTAGCACCATTTTTCATCCTCGGTCTTAGGGACAAGTTGAATGAGTCAACCAAATTCTTGAAGAGATGCTTAGATCTTGTGTCATTCCTTCGGCAAGAAATTGGAGGAATCTCCCTTATGTTGAGTTCTCTTATAACAATAGCTATCAAGCTAGTCTGAAGATGCCTCCCCCCTTCGAAGTGTTATATGGCCGAAAGTGTCGAACTCCTCTGAATTGGTCAGCAACTGGGGAACGGTCACTCTTCGGTCCAAATATTATCAAACATGCTGAAGAATAAGTTCGCGTTATTCGCGAGAATCTGAAGACTGCCCAGTCTCATCAAAAGAGTCAGTATGACCATCTGCTACGTCTTGAGCTTGCGTTGGTTTTCCTTGAAGAGGAAAGGGTGATGCAACAATAGTAGCGTAAGTATTTCCCTCAGTTTTTGAGAACCAAGGTATCAATCCAGTAGGAGGCTCCTTAGAATTCCCACGCACCTACACAAACAAACAAAGAACTCGCAACCAACGCAATAAAGGGGTTGTCAATCCCTTCACAACCACTTGCGAAAGTGAGATCTAATAGAGATAGTATGATAAGATAAATATATTTTTGGTATTTTATAATATAGATGTAAATCAAAGTAGATTGGAAGAAAATATGATAAGAGATAGACCCGGGGGCCATAGGTTTCACTAGAGGCTTCTCTCGAGATAGCATAAGTATTACGGTGGGTGAACAAATTACTGTCGAGCAATTGATAGAAAAGCGAATAATTATGAGATTATCTAGGCATGATCATGTATATAGGCATCACGTCCGTGACAAGTAGACCGACTCCTGCCTGCATCTACTACTATTACTCCACACATCGACCGACTCCTGCCTGCATCTAGAGTATTAAGTTCATAAAGAACAGAGTAACGCATTAAGCAAGATGACATGTAGAGGGATAAACTCATGCAATATGATATAAACCCCATCTTTTTATCCTCGATGGCAACAATACAATACGTGCCTTGCAACCCTTTCTGTCACTGGGTAAGGACACCGCAAGATCGAACCCAAAGCTAAGCACTTCTCCCATGGAAAGAAAGATCAATCTAGTAGGCCAAACCAAACTGATAATTCGAAGAGACTTGCAAAGATAACTCAATCATACATAAAAGAATTCACAGGAGATTCAAATATTTCTCATAGATAAACTTGATCATAAACCCACAATTCATCAGATCTCGACAAACACACCGCAAAAAGAGTTTACATCGAATAGATCTCCACAAGAGAGGGGGAGAACATTGTATTGAGATCCAAAAAGAGAGAAGAAGCCATCTAGCTAATAACTATGGACCCGAAGGTCTGTGGTAAACTACTCACAACTCATCAGAGAGGCTATGGTGTTGATGTAGAAACCCTCCATGGTTGATTCCCCTCCGGCAGAGCGCCGGCGAAGGCTCCAAGATGGGATCTCGCGGATACAAAAGGTTACGATGGTGGAAATTGTGTTCGTTGGCTCCCAGGATGTTTTCGGGGTACGTAGGTTTATATAGGAGGAAGAAGTACGTCGGTTGCCGCCCGAGGGGCCCACAAGACAGGGGGCACGCCCTGTAGGGGAAGGGGGCACCCTACCCTCTCGTGACCGCCTTGACTGCTTCTTGACTTGCACTCCAAGTCCTCTGGATCACGTTCGTTCCAAAAATCACGCTCCCGAAGGTTTCATTCCGTTTGGACTCCGCTTGATATTCCTTTTCTTCGAAATACTGAAATAGGCAAAAAAAACAACAATACGGGCTGGGCCTCCGGTTAGTAGGTTAGTCCCAAAAATGATATAAATGTGTAAAATAAAGCCCATAAACATCCAAAAGGGGTAATATAATAGCATGGAACAATAAAAAATTATAGATACGTTGGAGACGTACCACCGTCATCACAAAGATATGGTATATCAACCTAGCGAAAAGGCTTATCTTCGAGTCACCCTGATGAAAGGTGCTCATCGCTTCAGGATCAAGGGCAAGCTAGCTCCTCGCTATTTTGGTCCTTTCACCATTCTCGAAAGACATGGAAAGTGGCATATCAATTGGAACTGCCGTTGAACCTTTCTTAGGTTCACGATGTCTTCCACATGTCACAGCTCCGCCGCTGCTTCAAAGACCCCATCCGAGCAGTGGATCATGAAATGCTTGAATTGCAACAAGACCTCTTATAAAGAGCATTCGGTCTACATTCTTGATCAAGCTGAATGTCGCACCCACCAGAAGGCGATCAAGTTTCTTAAAGTCCAGCGGTCACGCCATTCTGAAGACAAAGCCACTTGGGAACGTGAGGATCGTCTTCGTGGTGAATACCCCGCTTTGTTTCCATCTACGTCCTAAATCTCAGGACAAGATTTCTTGTAGTGGAGGAGATTTGTAACACCCCGATAATTAAGCTACAATAATCCCATGTTAAAGGTGCCATGTCATCACATTACTATTGCTAAATACCCCTTTGATTCAAACTCGATTCAAATTCAAATTTAAATTAAAGTCCAAAAATTAAAGTTTTCAAATGTCAAAACTGAATTGTTCCTAATGTGGTAAATAATTCATAGATAATTATGGTGGAGAAATCAACTTTTTATAAGAGTATTTAAATGCCCAAAATAAATAGAACATGGGCTAAAACAATTATTTAAATGCCTTTTAAGATTATAAATTTGCAATTCTTTAATTACCAAACTTTTTGTGGCAGTGGTATATTTTACAACAGTAATTTAGGTGCTAATTTTGTATTTTATAAAACTAAAATAATTTGGAAATAAAATAGAAATAGTAAATAGAATTAAATAAAAACAAAAAAACAAAAACAAAAGAAAAAGGAAAACGAGATTCACGGGGTGGGGGGTCGTGGACAGAGCCGATGGCCGCCACGGCCGCGGCCATCCATCGTTCCCCCGGTGCCTATAAGGGCGGCCACGTCGCTTGAAGCCTATCCCTAATAATCTCTCCCTCGCGTGCCACGTTCCCCTCTCTGCCACTCGTCGCCGCGCCCGGGGACGAGGCCGCCGCCCGACGCCACCACGCCGGTCACCCCTCGTCGCCTCCTCGGTTCCTCCCCGACCGGCTTCATCACGCCTCGCCGCCCCTCTTCCCTTCAACAGGGTTGAGCTCCCCGTCCCTGCGCTCGCCTCCCCTCTGTCGCCTCTCCTTTGTGCCAACGTGCTCGCCCGTGCAACTGCCACTGCTCAGCTACGCCGGCCGCCCCACGCCCTCCAGCGCATGGCCGCGCCGACTCGCGCCCGCCTGCGCTCGGCTGCGCCTCCTCGCCCGTCGTTGCCATGCTCCTCCCCTGCTGCCACTTCCTAGCTTCTCTGCCCCGCGCTCTCCCGCCGCCTACTGCTGCCCCGACGCTCGCGCACCGCCCGCTACCCCGCAGACACCGCCCTTGGCTGTCCTGGGCACTTCCTATTAGCGTGCACGCGCGCCTGCTCGCTTGTGGCCTCCACTGCTGCCGCCTACAGCCCCTCCCTGACCCTGCTGCCGCCCCCGCCATGGTTCCCTGCCGCCTGCCACCTGTGCCCGACATCGCCCGCTTGTGATGCCCGCGCGCCCCCCGCTGCTCGTCGCGCCCCCGCCTCGCTAGTCCCCCGTGCGCCTACCGCCGCGCTTCCCTGCTCTGTTGCAGCAGCTGCTGCTACAACCTCGCTCCCCCCAGCGTGCCAGTGCCCCGCATCCCCCGCTCCGGTCGCTGCCGCCCTGCCGCTGGCCTCCGTACGGCCCCTCCGACCGCCATCGCCCGCCGCTACTACTACTGGGCCACGAGGCCGTGTGCGTGCAGTGTGTGTGTGTGGCCGCATAGGCCACTGACCAGTGGGGCCCGCTCACTGTAGATACTAAAAATAAATAAATAAGTTAATTAATTAACTTAAACTTAGTTAACAAATTAACTAAGTTAGGCTATTAGTCTATGACACGGGGCCCCACACCCCTGTTGACCAGTCAACTTTGACTGGTCAACTAGGACCCCCTGGACTCACTTCATCCACAAGGTACACTTTTGTGTACACTTGTGGGTGCACCTAGCATTTTACCTTTTTATTTTGAATTAAAGTAATTTCAAAAAAAATTAAAACTCCGAAAATTAATATAAAATAATCGGTAACTCGGATAAAAATAATTGATATATGAAAGTTTCTCAGAAAAATATGATGAATCCAAATATGCCATCCATTAGTCGGTCACGTGCCTCTAGCATAGCGAACCTAGATCCGTCCCCTCTGATTCATCTGTCCAAAAATTGCCAAACTCCACGAAAACATTCCTTCATGTTTCCCCCCTTCGTTGGTATCGTGTAACACTGGGATAGGTCACCCCTAGCACTGCATATTGTCATGCCATGCATCATAATGCATTTGTTTGTTTTATATTTATTGTTTTTCACCTCTTCTCTCCGGTAGACACTGAGACTAACGTCGCTGCCGGGGTCATACTTTTCCTCCCGAAGCTTTACCGACGTCAGCGATTGAGCGCCGTGCGCCCGATTGGATGGGAACCACCTGTGCTTGTATTAGGGGGTGGGTCTGCTCCGGTCCGCCCATGCAACATGCACGAGTGCAAAGGGCGACGGGCCCAAGACCCCTGCGCTCTTAGGATGTAGACTGACGTGTTGGCCTCTCTGTTGAGCCTAGGTAGGGTTATGCTGTGTTGATTTTCTGAGGTCGGGCGTTACCCAGGAAAGTATGTCCAGCCAGAGTAATCAAGCGTGTTGGGAATGTGGTGCACCCCTGTAGGGAAGTTGATCTATTCGAATAGTCGTGTCCACGGTAACAGGATGACTTGGAGTTGTGTTCCGACCTCTTACAACTAAAACTGGATACTTAATAAAACACACTCAGACAAGTGACAGTACAACCCGGTGATAGCTCTCTCACAGGGAGATGAGGAGAGGATCTCCAGGTAGGATTATGCTATACGTTGACACTTGTTCTACACCAGCTACTCTCTTCTATTGCTTCAAGATGGTGGCTGTCAGAAGCGTAGTCTTTGATAGGACTAACTCTCCCCCTTATTCTGGTATTCTGCAGTTTAGTCCACTGATACTACGCCTTTATTGATACCGACGCATATGTAGTGTAGATCTGATGTAAGTCTTGCAAGTACTTTGGATGAGTACTCACGGTTGCTTTGCTACCTCTTTTCCCTCTATACCCGATTGCTGCGATAAGTTGACGGAGCCCTGGAGCCAGCTGCCACCGCCCCGCCGCTAGCCTCCGTACGGCCCCCTCCGGCCGCCACCACCCGCCGGTGCTGCTACTGGCCCACGAGGCCATGTGCGTGCGGTGTGTGTGTGTGTGTGTGTGTGTGTGTGTGTGTGTGTGTGTGTGTGTGTGTGTGTGCGTGTGTGTGGCCGCATAGGCCACTGACCAGTGGGGCCCGCTCACTATGGATACTAAAAATAAATAAATTAATAAATAAGTTAATGAATTAACTTAAACTTAGTTGAACGAATTTACTCACTTAGTTAGGCTATTAGTCTATGACAGGGGGCCCACACCCCTGTTGACCAGTCATCTTTGATTGGTCAGCTGGGACCCCCCTGGACTCACTATCATCCACAAGGTACCCTTTTGTGTACACTTGTGGGTGCACCTAGCGTTTTACCTTTTTATTTTGAATTAAAGTAATTTTGGAAAAAAATAAAACTCTGGAAACTAATATAAAATAATCTGTAACTCGGATAAAAGTAATTGATATATGAAAGTTTCTCAGAAAAATATGATGAATCCAAATATGACATCCGTTCATCTGTCACATGCCTATAGCATAGTGAACCTAGATCCGTCCACTCTGATTCATCTGTCCGAAAATTGCCAAACTCCAGGAAAACATTCCCGGATGTTTTCCCCCTTCGCTGGTATCATGTAACACTCGGATAGGTCACCCCTGGCACTACATATTGTCAT
This sequence comes from Triticum aestivum, assembly GCF_018294505.1. Taxonomy (NCBI): domain Eukaryota; kingdom Viridiplantae; phylum Streptophyta; class Magnoliopsida; order Poales; family Poaceae; genus Triticum; species Triticum aestivum. The sequence continues at coordinate 493,437,024 of NC_057801.1, read as the reverse complement.
GTCATGCATCATAATGCATATGTTTTTTTATATTTATTGTTTTTTCACCTCTTCTCTTCGGTAGACACCGAGACTAACACTGCTACTACCCAATATGACTACGGTGTCGATGACCTTTCCCTCGCGGTAGAGCTTCCAGGTAAGCAAAACCCCCTTGATCATTCTGATACCGCCTACTCTTTCCCTTTACTGCTTGCATTAGAGTAGAGCTACTGTTAATGTCTTACCGGTACTCCTATACTGCTGCATAGCATGTCCTTGTTGCTACTGTTGTTGATACTTTACCTGCTATCCTAAATGTTTAGTATAGGTTACTAGTTTACCATCGGTGGTCCTACATCCTTGTCCGTCTGCCATGCTATACTATCGGGCCGTGATCCCTTTGAGTGGTGATCACGGATATACTGTATACTACAATACTACTTATGATACTATTCGGATGTGGGGCTGAAGGGACAGGTGGTTCCATCTAGGTAGTGGTGGGCCTGGGTTCCCGACGACCCCCGAGTGATTCCTTATGGCGGAGCGACAGGGCAGGTTGAGACCACCTAGGAGAGAGGTGGGCCTGGTCCCTGGTCGGCATCCGTGGTTACACCAAAATAACATGCTTAACGAGATTGTGTATTTGATCTGAGTTGGTCGTTGACCTATACGCACTAACCACCACGCGGGGACAGTTATGGGCACTCGACGTCATACTTTTCCTCCCGAAGCTTTACCGACGTCAGCTATTTAGCGGCGCGCGCCCGGTTGGATGGGAACCACATGTGCTTGTATTAGGGGGTGGGTCTGCTCCAGTCCGTCCATGCAACATGCACGAGTGCAAAGGGAGACGGGACCAAGACCCCTACGCGCTTAGTGTTGGGAGACGTAGCATGCAATTTCAAAAAATTCCTACGCTCACGCAAGATCTAATTAGGAGATGCATAGCAAAGAGAGGGGAGAGTGTGTCCACGTACCCTCGTATACCGAAAGCGGAAGCGTTAACTTAACACGATTGATGTAGTCGAACATCTTCTCGAATCAACAGATCAAGTACTGAACGTACAACACCTCCGAGTTCTGCACACGTTCAGCTCGATGACGTCCCTCGAACTCTTGATCCAGTAGAGGCACGAAGGAGTCGATGAGTTCTGTTAGCACGATGGCGTGATGATGGTGTTCGTGAAGTGATCCACGTAGGGCTTCGCCTAAGCACTACGACAATATGACCGGAGGAGTAAACGGTGGAGGGGGCACCGCACACGGCTAAGACAATTGTTGTGTCTTTGGGGTGCCCTCCTGCCCCCGTATATAAAGGAGGAGGGGGAGGCTGGCCGGCCCCTAGGGGCGCGCCAAGTGGGGGGAGTCCCACTAGGACTCCCAGTCCTAGTCGGCTCCCCCATTCCTTCCAACGGAGAGGGGGGAAGGGGAAAGAGGTGGAGAGGGAGAAGGAAAGGGGGGCTTCCCCTTGTCCAATTCGGAATCCCTTGGGGGGGCGCCACCTTCCGTGGCCTGTCTCCTCCACTCCACTATGGCCCTTGAGGCCCATTAACTTTCCCGGGGGTTTCAGGTAACCTCCGGGTACTCCAAAAAATCCCCGAACCACTTCATTCCGGTGTTCGTACATAACCTTCCAGTATATCAATCTTTACCTCTCGACCATTTGGAGACTCCTCGTCATGTACGTGATCTCATCCAGGACTCTGAACAACCTTCAGTCACAAAAACACATATCTCATATAATACATATCGTCATCGAATGTTAAGCGTGCGGACCCTACGGGTTCGAGAACTATGTAGACATGACCGAGACACCTCTCTGGTCAATAAACAATAGCGGAACCTGGATGCTCATATTGGTTCCCACATATTCTACGAAGATTTTTATCGGTCGAACGCAATGTGAACATACGTTATTCCCTTTGTCATCGGTATGTTACTTACCCGAGATTCAATTGTCGGTATCCTCATACCTAGTTCAATCTCGTTACCGACAAGTCTCTTTACTCGTTCCGTAGTGCATCATCCCGCAACTAACTCATTAGTCACATTGCTTGCAAGGCTTCATATGATGTGCATTACCGAGAGGGCCCAGAGATACCTCTCCAATACTCGGAGTGACAAATCCTAATCTCGATCTATGCCAACCCAACAAACACCTTTGGAGATACCTGTAGAGCGTCTTTATAATCACCCAGTTATGTTGTGACATTTGATAGCACAAAAGGCATTCCTCCGGTGTCCGGGAGTTGCATAATCTCGTAGTCGGAGGAATATATATTTGACACGAAGAAAGCAGTAGCAATAAAACTGAACGATTATTATGCTAAGCTAACGAATGGGTCTTGTCCATCACATCATTCCACTAATGGTGTAATACCATTTATCAAATGACAACTCATGTCCATGGCTAGGAAACTTAACCATCTTTGATCAACGAGCTAGTCTCCTAGAAGCATACTAGGGACACTTTGTTTTGTCTATGTATTCACACATGTATCAAGTTTTCGGTTAATACAGTTCTAGCGTGAATAATAAACATTTATCATGAATAAGTAAATATAAAATAACAACTTTATTATTGCCTCTAGGGCATATTTCCTTCAGTCTCCCACTTGCACTAGAGTCAATAATCAAGATTACATTGTAATGAATCTAACACCCATGGAGTCTTGGTGATGATCACGTTTTGCTCGTGGAAGAGGCTTAGTTAATGGGTCTGCAACATTCAGATCCGTATGTATTTTGCAAATCTCTATGTCTCCCTCCTTGACCAAATCTCAGATGGAGTTGAAGCGTCTCTTGATGTGTTTGGTCTTTTTGTGAAATCTCGATTCCTTCGCCAAGGCAATTGCTCCAGTATTGTCACTAAAGATTTTGATTGGACCCGATGCACTAGGTATTACACCTAGATCAGATATGAACTCCTTCATCCAGACTCCTTCATTTGCTGCTTCCGAAGCAGCTATGTACTCCGTTTCACACGTAGATCCCGCCACGACGCTCTACTTGGAACTGCACCAATTGACAGCTCCACCATTCAATAAAATATGTATCCGGATTGTGACTTGGAGTCATCTGGATCAGTGTCAAAGCTAGCATCGACGTAACCATTTACGACAAGCTCTTTGTCACTTCCATAAACGAAAAACATATCCCTAGTCCTTTTCCGGTACTTCAGGATGTTCTTGACCGTTGTCCAGTGATCCACTCCTTGATTACTTTGGTACCTCCCTGCTAAACTTATAGCAAGGCACACATCAAGTCTGGTACACAACATAGCATACATGATAGAACCTATGGCTGAAGCATAGGGAATGACTTTCATTTTCTCTCTATCTTCTGTAGTGGTGGCGCATTGAGTCCGACTCAACTTCACACCTTGTAACACAGGCAAGAACCCTTTCTTTGACTGATCCATTTTGAACTTCTTCAAAACTTTATCAAGGTATGCGCTTTGTGAAAATCCTATCGAGCGTCTTGATCTATCTCTATAGATCTTGATGCCCAATATATAAGCAGCTTTGCCGAGGTCTTTCATTGAAAACTCTTATTCAAGTATCCTTTTATGCTATTCAGAAATTCTACATCATTTCCAATCAATAATATGTCATCCACATATAATATTAGAAATGCTATAGAGCTCCCACTCACTTTCTTGTAAATACAGGTTTCTCCAAAAGTCTGTATAAAACCATATGCTTTGATCACCTCATCAAAGCATATATATCAACTCCGAGATGCTTGCACCAGTCCATAAATGGATCACTGGAGCTTGCACACTTTCTTAGCACCTTTACGATCGACAAAACCTTCTAGTTGCATCATATGCAACTCTTCTTTAAGAAATCCATTAAGGAATGCAATTTTGACATCCATTTGCCAGATTTCATAATCATAAAATGCGGCAATTGCTAACATGATTCGGACAGACTTAAGCATCGCTACAGGTGAGAAAGTCTCATCATAGTCAACTCCTTGAACTTTTCGAAAACCCTTTGCAAAAAGTCGAGCTTTATAGACATTAACATTACCATCAACGTCAGTCTTCTTCTTGAATATCCATTTATTCTCTATGGGTCTCCGATCATCGGGCAGATCCACCAAAGTCCACACTTTGTTCTCATACATGGATCCTATCTCAGATTTCATGGCTTGGAGCCATTTATCGGAATCTGGGCTCATCATAGCTTCTTCATAGTTCATAGGTTTGTCATGGTCAAGTAACATCACCTCCAGAACAGGATTACCATACCACTCTGGTGCGGATCATGCTCTGCCAGACCTATGAGGTTCTGTAGCAACTTGATCTATAGTTTCATGATCTTTATCATTAGCTTCCTCTCTAGTTGGTGTAGGCATCATGGGAACATATTTCTCAGATGAGCTACATTCCAAATTGAGAGTAGGTACAATTACCTCATCAAGTTCTACTTTCCTCCCATTCACTTCTTTTGAGAGAAACCCTTCTCTAGAAAGGTTCTGTTCTTAGCAACAAAAATCTTGCCTCGGACTTGTGGTAGAAGGTGTACCCAATTGTTTCCTTAGGGTATCCTATGAAGACACATTTCTCCAATTTGGGTTCGAGCTTATCGGGCTGAAGCCTTTTAACATAAGCATCACATCCCCAAACTTTAAGAAACGACATCTTAGGTTTTTTGCCAAACCACAGTTCATATGGTGTCGTCTCAACGGACTTTGATGGTGCCCTATTTAAAGTGAATGCAGTTATCTCTAAAGCATAACCCCAAAATGATAGTGGTAAATCGGTAAGAGACATCATAGATCGCACCATATCCAGTAAAGTGTGGTTACGACGTTCGGACACACCATTACATTGTGGTGTTCCAGGTGGTGTGAGCTATGAAACTATTCCACATCGTTTTAAATGAAGGCCAAACTCGTAACTCAAATATTCTCCTCCACGATCAGATCGTAGAAACTTTATTTTATTGCTACGATGATTCTCCACTTCACTCTGAAATTCTTTGAACTTTTCAAATGTTCCAGACTTGTGTTTCATTAAGTAGATATACCCATATCTACTCAAATCATTTGTGAAGGTCAGGAAATAACAATACCCGCCATGAGCATCAACACTCATTGGACCGCATACATCGGTATGTATTATTTCCAATAAGTCACTAGCTCGTTCCATTGTTCCAGAGAACGGAGTTTTAGTCATCTTGCCCATAAGGCACGGTTCACAAGTATCAAATGATTCATAATCAAGTGATTCCACAAGTCCATCTTTATGGAGTTTATTCATGTGCTTTACACCGATATGACCCAAACGGCAGTGCCGCAAATAAGTTGCACTATCGTTATCAACTTTACATCTTTTGGCGTCAATATTATGAATATGTGTATCATCACGATCAAGATTCAACAGAAATAGACCACTCTTCAAGGGTGCATGACCATAAAAGATATTACTCATATAAATAGAACAACCATTATTCTCTGATTTAAATGAATAACCATCTCGCACTAAACAAGATCCAGATATAATGTTCATGCTCATGGCTAGGAAACTTAACTATCTTTGATCACCGAGCTAGTCTGCTAGAGGCATACTAGGGACACTTTGTTTTGTTCATGTATTCACACTTGTATCAAGTTTTCGGTTAATACAATTCTAGCATGAATAATAAACATTAATCATGAATAAGGAAATATAAAATAACAACTTTATTATTCCCTCTGGGGTATATTTCCTTCACTTAGGATGTAGACCGACATGTTGGCCTCTCTGTTGAGCCTAGGTAGGGCTACGTTGCGTTGATCTTCGGAGGCCGAGCATTACCCAGGAAAGTATGTCCAGCCAGAGTAATCGAGCATGTTGGGAATGTGGTGCACCCCTGCAAGGAAGTTGATCTATTCGAATAGCCGTGTCCACGGTAACAGGATGACTTGGAGTTGTGTTCCGACCTCTTACAACTAAAACTGGATACTTAATAAAACACACCCATACAAGTGACAATACAACCCGGTGATATCTCTCTCACAGGGAGATGAGGAGAGGATCTTCGGGTATGATTATGCTATACGTTGACACTTGTTCTATACCAACTACTCTCTTCTATTGCTTCAAGATGGTGGATGTCAGAAGCGTAGTCTTCGATAGGACTAACTTCTCCCCCTTATTCTGGCATTCTGCAGTTTAGTCCATAGATACTACGCCTTTATTGATACCAACGCATATGTAGTGTAGATCTGATGTAAGTCTTGCAAGTACTTTGGATGAGTACTCACAGTTGCTTTGCTACCTCTTTTCCCTCTATACCAGATTGTTGCGATAAGTTGACGGAGCCTCGGAGCCAGCTGCCACCGACGACGACTACTACTAAACAGAGGGTGCTTACTACTACGTGGAGGCTGCCGATGACCACGAGTAGTTAGGAGGCTCCCAAGCAGGAGGCCTTGCCCTTTTCGATCGTTGCCGCATTTGTGCTAGCTTTCTTAAGGCAACTTGTTTAACTTATGTCTGTACTCATATATTGTTGCTTCCGTCGACTCATCTGTATTCGAGCCCTCGAGACCCCTGGCTTGTAATATGAAGCTTGTATGACTATAATTTGTGTCTAGAGTTGTGTTGTGATATCTTCCCATGAGTCCTTGATCTTGATCAAACACATTTGTGTGTATGATTAGTGTACGATTGAGACGAGGGCGTGAGACCACCCGCCTCTTACTCTTCTCCATCTAGTCTGATTCTAAATTGCAGCACGGTCACGGAGGCACCCAGGCCAACGCACAGTACCTAGGTAGTATGTAGCCCATCTTCTATTTTTGTTTTCCCTATTTCCTTTATATTTACCAACTTACATTTGGTGTGCTATATTGAGCGTGATATATTTGCAAGCGTTGATGATATTAAGATTATAAAGTGCTATCAGAAAATGAGGAAACACAAGGGGTTACTACCTCGTGGTCTTTGTGTTAATGGTATAATATGTTCTCTCTCTTTTCTTGTTGCAAATTTCATATGAACAATTGACTTAGTCTATGCCAACTTCTTGATTTTAGATATGCGGTTTTATCTTTGCAATAATGCAATTTGTTAAACTAGTTGTTTTAAGGAATTTCCTCTCATGATAATAATGAATTTATATTTCATTTTCAATGTGAATTTATGGCATACTTCTAACGCACATTGGTGTGTGTGGGAGTATTTGACTTATATTTAGTCACTTAGTTTATTTTAGATAGTCAGTTAGTTTTTTTAGATAGTTAGTTAGGTTTAACCCTAGGCTTTGATAAATCCTGGTTCCGCCTCTGGCCAAGGCCGCCGCCGCTGTGCCGCCACCCCTACCAGGCATAATCCAATTGAAAATTAAAATCAAGATGACAAGTTTCATGGTTATCATTATTCTTTATAGCATACATGTCATCACAATAATCATCATAGATAGAAACTTTGTTCTCATAATCAATTGGAACCTCTTCCTAAATAGTGGATTCATCACTAAATAAAGTCATGACCTCTCCAAATCCACTTTCATAAATTTTATAAGAGTCAACATCCTCAAAATAGTGGGATCATTACTTCCTAAAGTTGACACTCTTCCAAACCCACTTTCATCAACATAATCATCATAAATAGGAGGCATGCTTTCATCATAACAAAAATTCTCATCAAAACTTGGGGGACTAAAAATATCATATTCATCAAACATAGCATCCCCAAGCTTGTAGCTTTGCATATCATTAGCATCATGGATATTCAAAGAATTCATACTAACAACATTGCAATCATGCTCATCATTCAAAGATTGTATGCCAAACATTTTATTGCATTCTTCCTATAGCAATTGAGCACAATTATCGTTTCCATCATTTTCACGAAAGACATTAAAAAGACGAAGTATATGAGGCAACCTCAATTCCATTTTTTTGTAGTTTTCTTTTATAGACTAAACTAGTGATAAAACAAGAAACTAAAAGATTCAATTGCAAGATCTAAAGATATACCTTCAAGCACTCACCTCCCCGGCAATGGCGCCAGAAAAGAGCTTGATGTCTACTACACAACTTATTCCTTGTAGACGTTGTTGGGCCTCCAAGTGCAGAGTTTTGTAGGACAGTAGCAAATTTCTCTCAAGTGGATGACCTAAGGTTTATCAATCTGTGGGAGGCATAGGATGAAGATGGTCCCCAACACACACAGTACAATGGTAAATTGTATAGGTGCACTAGTTCGGCGAAGAGATGGTGATACAAGTGCAATATGGATGGTAGATATAGGTTTTTGTAATCTAAAAATAAAAAAACAGCAAGGTAGCAAGTGGTAAAAGTGAACGAAAACGGTATTGCAATGCTTAGAAATAAGGCCTAGCGTTCATACTTTCACTAGTGCAAGTTCTCTCAACAATGATAACATAATTGGATCAAATAACAATCCCTCAACGTGCAACAAAGAGTCACTCCAAAGTCACTAATAGCGGAGAACAAACGAAGAGATTATTGTAGGGAATGAAACCACCTCAAAGTTATTCTTTCCGATCAATCCATTAGGCTATTACTATAAGTGTCTCAAACAGCCCTAGAGTTTGTAGTAAAATAACACCGTAAGACACACATCAACCAAAACCCTAATGTCACCTAAATACTCCAATGTCACCTCAAGTATCTGCGGGCTTGATTATATGATATGCATCACACAATCTCAGATTCATCTATCCAAACCAACACAAAGAACTTCATAGAGTGCCCCAAAGTTTCTACCGGAGAGTCAAGACGAAAACGTGTGCCAACCCCTATGCATAGATTCCCAATGTCATAGAACCCACAAATTGACCACCAAAACATAGATCAAGTAAATCAATAGAATACCCCATTGTCATTATGGGTATCCCACGCAAGACATACACCAAGTGTTCTCAAATCCTTAAAGACTCAATCCGATAAGATAACTTCAAAGGGACTCAATCCATTACAAGAGGTAGAGGGGGAGAAACATCATAAGATCCAACTATAGTAGCAAAGCTCGCGGTACATCAAGATCATGCCATATCAAGAACACGAGAGAGAGAGAGAGAGAGAGAGAGAGATCAAACACATAGCTACTGGTACATACCCTCAACCTCGAGGGTGAACTACTCCCTCCTCGTCATGGAGAGCGCCGGGATGATGAAGATGGCCACCGGTGATGATTCCCCCCTCCGGCAGGGTGTCGGAACAGGGTCCCGATTAGTTTTTGGTGGCTACAGAGGCTTGCGGCGGCGGAACTCCCGATCTCTCTTCTTTTCTGTTTTTTTAGGATTTATAGGAAGGGTTGGCGTCGGTTTCACGTCAAGGGGGCCCACTGAGAGTCCACGAGGCAGGGGCGCGCCCTAGGGGGGGCTCCACCCTCGTGGTGGCCTTAGGACTCCCCTCCGGTAGCTTTTCGTTCCAGTATTTTTTATATTTTCCAAAAATATTCTCCGTTGATTTTTGACGCATTCCGAGAGCTTTTATTTCTGCACAAAAACAACACCACGGTAGTTCTGCTGAAAACAGTGTCAGTCCGGGATAGTTCTAATCAAATCATACCAAAATCATGTAAAATATTATAAATATATCATGAATACATAAAAAATTTATAGATACGTTGGAGACGTATCACCAGCCTCCGCCGGATCCACGCATCACTGCCACCGGGGACCCAGTCGGACCCCGCGTCCCCATGAGCAGGGTCGCCCGTGCAGCCGAAATCCTGGATAGGGACGGGAGGGAGAGGCCCCGCCGCCGTCTGCGACGCACGGGCCTTGCCCAGTGCCTGCAGCGAGGGGGATGAGGAGCCGAGAGGGGGTGCTCGCGCTGGCGGCGGATCTAGGGCTTCCGGACACACGCGCGGGGCGCGTCGCGGGAGCGGGGGGGAGGGGGGAGGGGTAAGAAGAATGTTTAAATAATCCTGATGTATTTCATTCAAGGGGAGAAAACCTCAATGGCCTCATGAGTAACCAAAAGGAGTGTTTGTCAAGAAGGGATTCTCTTCAGGAGGAGAATAATATGTTGAGAGCCCAGATAGAGAAAGGGTTGGTGTATTGCATTCAAGGGAGAAAATCTCAACGACCCGTTGAGTAACCAATAGAGAAAGTGTAAACATTCAGAAAGAACCATGGAGAAAACCCAAGCAGAAAGCAAAGACGTTTTTTTGTTGCGAAAAGCCCAATCATTTATTGATAACAATTAAAAGCAGTACACAGATAAAAAAAATACAATGGGGTACAACTGAAACGAGCTGAAATCATGCCGCCATCATCACCCTCCTTCACTGGAGCCGAGTTCTTCTCTTTTTCTTTTTGCATGAAAGCCTTGTTGTAGTTGACCTAGAAGAGCGTATGAGACAGGAAAATGCAAACATAAAAAAAAAGATAGGAAAATGCAAGTAATTATTCTTCTTACACTCACGAATACTCCTATAACTGAATTTGATCCGAAATTCTGCAGCATCCTCTTTCTGAAAAATTTGAAGACTTGTAAGTTGGAGGAATTTTTTTTCATGGCATTTGGCTTTGGAAAGCGACCGCTGGCGTGCCGCCCTGCACGCACTGCATCGAGAGGCCGCCTGCACTCCGCGCCCAATCCTGAAAAATCCCCTCCGCTCCTCCGCCCCAAAATCTTGCACACTCTCTACGCACGTCAGTCCAGCCTCGTCTCGTTTCGTGTCGTCTGCTCGGGACCAGGAGAGATGACGCCGCTCCATGCCGCCCCGCCGCCGCTCTCCGCGTCGGCCGCGGTCTCCTCATCCGCGCCGCCGGCCCTCCTCGCCAAAGCTTACCATCCCAAGGCCGCGGCCCTTTGCTCACTCACCGTGACCGCCGCCACTCCATCAAGAAAAGGTTAGGCCGGCGCTCCCAGCCATTTTCCTTTTCACAGGAGAGACGGTTGGCCAGCAGTGCGTTCGGTGGAATCCGTCGTCTGTGTTTGCTCGGTTCGTGCCGTGTTGCCACTTGCCATGCACTGTTGGCTTTTGCCGTGCTTGTTTTGTTTATGGAAAAATTGCCCATCTTGTCCGGCGCCTGCGCAACTTCAGCGAAACGGATAAGAACGCTTGGACGGTGGATGCTATTCTTTTGTTCGTTTGATTTTTTTAATTAACGGGGCGTACAAACTGTCCCCTCTCTCTGGTCGATACAGAGTTTAGTCCATTGCGGATCCATTTGGTCTTTTGTTGTTAGCTCGATCATTCTCATTCGGGTCCTTGAAATTGCATGGATGGTAATCTCTCTTTCTTCACAACGCAAGGCGATTGCTTCTTGCGCTGATACGATAAAATTTCTGGTTTCTTGGCGCCAGCTTTTCTCGCATGCCCGGATCACAGCCCGGCGGCCGGGCGGTCGCTGACGCCGGCGCGCGGCGCTCCCGCCTCGTCCCCGGCGCTCATCTCGGCCGTCCAGGACCTGTACGAGTTCATCTGCAGCGGCCCGCTGGTGGAAAGGATTGGCTACACCCAGGAGAGGATCGCCGAGTCCATCGACCGGTGGCTGTGGTGCGGCTCGCAGGTGAGCCGGTTGTTCCGCATCGACGAGCTCCGGCTGACGGACGCCGAGAAGTCGAGGATATACCACTTCTACATACCCGTTTTCCTCTGGTGCGAGGACCAGGTCGCCGACCACAGGTCCAAGTACAACGACGGCGACGAGATCCCGCCATTAGTGGTATGTATTTGATTCAATGCTACTAGTTCTTCTCAGTTTTCACCTCATTAGTTCATGGTATAACTGTGTCCTCTAGTGTCGAGAGCATCTCTGGGGGCATTTTCCGGCCAGATGGACAGAGCACATATTCTTGTGCATTATTTCTTGCATCACACACGCCAGATGCTACTGCAGTTGCCTTCAGCAAAACAGATATAATCAGAAGCATATATCAAAGTTACCACAAATTCAGAAAACGTACCAAAATGATAGAGTACCATGAAAGTGGTTCTTGCATCACACACGCCAGATGCTACTGCATTTGCCTTTAGCCAAACAAATATCATCAGAAGCATATGCTGTCCAATGTCCACTACCATGAAAGTGGTTCTTGTGTATAAATCAAGAGTAGCACAAGTTCAGAAAACTTACCAATATGATACCAGAGTATATATATCAAGTTACAAGAATGAATAGATTTAGGTACTCAAAAATGTTGTTCTGCTCATCCGTGTTTCATAAATGGACCATCTTTCTGTTTTGTAGATTGGAGTCAGCGCTCCCCAAGGCAGCGGGAAGACAACTCTTGTTTTCGCTCTTGATTATCTTTTTCGGGTTTCTGGTAGGTGAGTCCTTCTCATCATGTTGATTACCATGTGTTCTCTTTGCCTCTATGAATGGAATTTAAGAGCCAAACTGTTGTGTGCCTCAGGAACTCTGCCACATTGTCTATCGATGACTTCTATTTGACTGCAGCAGAACAGGCATGAATATTCAGATATGGAGCAATTAAATTCTGTACTGGAATTACATTTTTTTTCTGCATATCTTTTGAAATATCAGTGATGATCTATGGATACATATGTGCAGGGTAAACTGAGGGAAACACATGCTGGAAATGCTCTTTTAGAGGTACAAGAACACCCCCATTAGCCCACTGTACTACCTCTGTTTTAGACGCTGTAACATGAACTGAGAGTACCTGACTAAAACTTTACAGTTTCGTGGAAATGCCGGAAGCCACGATCTCCAGTTCTCAATTGACACACTTGAGTCACTGATCAAACTAACAAAGGAAGGTACCGGTTGTGAACAAGTATCTGCATCTTGTCCAAATCCTTTGTGTTTCTATTTCATGGTCATTTGCGCAGTCTATTTTCTGTATTCTTTGGATTATTAAGGGTGCTGTGTCCAATTTTTTTTTTAAGAACTCCATCATAGATTCATGTTTATATATATATTGTCACTGAAATTACTGTTGTTTTTAACAACATTTAGGTACGAAGATGAAGCTTCCACGGTATGACAAGGTAAAAGGTTGCAGTTATCTTAGCGTACCTGAGTTTATAATTGAGTAGCCAATGATATACCTCAGATATCCATGTAGTCCGCTTTTGGTGGAAGAGGTGACCGGGCTGACCCTTCGACATGGCCAGAGGTTGAAGGGCCTACAGAGGTAATTACATGTCTAGCTGAATAACATTTTGAGTTGAGACATGTGATTTTCAACTTCTCGCATGCCTGCTTTCCTGTCGTAGGTTGTTCTCTTTGAAGGATGGATGCTTGGGTTTAAACCTCTTCCAAATGAAGTTGTAACAGCAGTGGATCCTCAGGTGAGTTTCTGGGATCATAACATTATTTGGTTTGTTTGTGTTATGTTAATATGACTTGAACCTATTTCCTTCTTCAGCTGGAGGTGGTTAATAAGAACCTAGAAGCATACTATGACGCGTGGGACAGATTCATTGAGTCATGGATTGTCATAAAAATTAAGGAGCCTAACTGTGTATTTCAGTGGAGACTACAGGTCGTTATTGGACTTATCTGACTAGTGATCCTACAGTGTGCACAGCAGAACAGTAAATTGGTATTTTCTGATGCTTTTATTTTAATCGCAGGCAGAGGTAGCTATGAGAGCTGATGGTAAAGCAGGAATGTCTGACGAGGAGGTGTGTTTCTCATATAGCTGATTCGTCCATTATACTGACCTTCCTTTCCAGTTGGATCATTTGTCGGTGCCCTACTTTTCTTTCGAAAAGAGGGAAACCCCCATTATCTCTGCATCGAGTGATGCACACATCCTTGTTGGCACCGGTTGTCAAGGAACGGCTCTTTCTGAGTTCTTAGCTGTGAGTTGTGACCAAACTGGATAGTGCATCTCCCAAATCAGGACAGACAAAAGCCTGTCTTCTGAATAAAATAAAGCAGGACAATTGAGCAAACAAAAATACCGAGATGCAAAAGTATTTACAAACCAGTGCCATAATTTCACACCATAGTTGGACAAGGCTATCGAATCATTACTTTTTTTTACCTGTCTATCAAATCATACTTGATTGACTTATCTAAAGTCTTCAGTGAACCACTTATATCAAGCATCGAAGTTGTCCTCTGCATCGTGTTTCATTTATCCATTGATGACTGTTCTCTGCTATGCTGTTGACTGCGGTGTCATGAAATCTGGCAATTCTTGCAGGTTATGGATTTTGTATCACGCTACCTACCAGCATACCATGCATATTTGCCCACACTATATAAAGAAGGACCAAATGGCGCGAAGAAAGACCATCTGCTGGTCATTGACATAGACGAAGAGAGGACTCCTATCTCTGGTAGTTGAGTGCTGAGTGTACATTCTGAAATGGATATCTTGACTTAGTGGTTGAGCTTGGGATTTCTGATCTTTCTGAGACCACTTCTGCCAAGCAAGCACCACCGTCCTCTTGTTTCTTACAGCTTAAATATATCCTAAACATGTAAATTCGATGTATATCAAGTTTTGCTATCTATTTAAAGAAACTGGCATCCCATTTTTCTTCCTATGTCACTCTGTGTGCTAAGTTTGTTTTCAAATTAGCGTTTTTGCGAATTATCTGATTATGTTCTAGGGGCAATCATCCGACGCATTTCATTGTATACGCATTCGGTGATAAGGCACAAATTTTGTATCGCAATAGTTTTTTCTTTTTTGTTACATTCTCTTGCGCTTTTTTCTTGTGCCATCATGAAAGCGCATCCGTTCGTCTTAATTGCTACTACCAGCTTTAAATTATCGCTGATAGTATGTTTCTGTTTGTAGCTAAGAGTGCGCTAATAGAAAAAGAAACATAGACGGAAGTACAATAGGTTTGGCAATCATGGACTATATATTTCTGTATTCCATTTCCGTTCTGAATGACTGTGTATTAATAGATTACTAGCTAAAATTGAGCACAATCCGTCGTAGTCTAGGTGGTTAGGATACTCGGCTCTCACCCGAGAGACCCGGGTTCAAGTCCCGGCGACGGAATTTTTTTGCTGCTTTGAAGGCAGCGTCTTTTCACATTTCAAGTGAAATTTAATTGACCTTCAACCAAAAATTAAGCGTAAAAACATAGCATATATATGTATGCAACCGAATTGCCATTTTCATCAAATGCAAAATCAACATAACTAAAAAAATTCAACCCAACTATTTTAGGAAGGCCAAGAATGACCAATCAAAAAGGTTCCAGACTAACATGCAAAGAACTACTCCCTCCGCCACATAATATAATATTATTTCTTAAGCTGTTATATACAAACATTATAAACTGTAATTCTTGTCTGTGGAACTGACACTAGTAATTCTGGGAGAGCAAGAATGAACCATCAAAATTCGAGACTCGGGGGATCCCATCTCAACCGCCGGGGGCTCAACCAATTTGCCTCCCGTCTCGCCGCCACCGGAGGCCACCGCCGGCGAAGCTGGCGCTGGGGCCAAGTACGGTGGCGGTGGGGCGTTCCGCGGGTGTGGCTCAGCCTCCATCCATGGTGATCTCGTGATGGCGACTTTGGGCGGCACTGGCGGCGCCTAGTGTAGTTCCCGTCCTGTGCTGTCCAGGAGGAAGCCGTTCTTCGCCGTCCATCGGTGCATGATGGCCGTCACAGCAAGCGCAGGTGCATATGGTTCAAGCGCCCTGATTCAGATCAGGTGTCGATCCGCGCGACATCAACGGGCAGCCCCACTGATCTGTTGATCTAGGGGTAAGTCCATGCTGGCCTGCCTTTGTCCGAGCTCCTACATCTTCGTAAGAGAGCCCCTGCTAGCCGCCTCCGGTTCCCTCGTCCAGATTGCGGCATGGTAAACCCGGGGTCTCTTCGATGACAGGCTATGTGTGGTGATCACTTCAGCCTGCGGCAGTGGCCTCGCTGCGGATTATCATCATCGATAGATTTTGTGAGAGTTTTATCTCTACAAATCCGATGGTCGATTTCGGCGGGGATATGCAAACTATGAACGATGTCTTGATGCAGAGGGATGGTTGTGCGGCGGTGGCGGTCACATCGCATGTAGCTGCTGGTATTGCGGAAAAGTGGTGGCGACAACACGTCAGTGACTTCGATGGTGGTGCTACTTGAGCATCTGGTCTTTGAGTGCCAGGGCGAAAGCCTAGGTCTGCCCCGAGTTGGGTATACCTGGCAATGGCGACATTTTTATGTCGTTACCTTGTTCAAGGCATTGTTCGGAATGCTCAGACTGATTCTTCAGGATGAAAACCTAGATCCTAGCCTTGGTGGTTGGATCCGGTGATGGCGACGCTCAAGTGTCGCTCCATTCCTGAAGGCGTTGCTGTTGAAGAACCTCGTCGTCCGTATGGTGTCATGAGATGAATGGTGCGGATACGGGCATTTCTCTAGTTTGCCCATCGCGGATATGGTCTTTGAGGCTTTTTTCTTTTTTCATCGCCTATACATAGCTTTGGTCCTATATGACTTTGTTGCTGGCGTGTTTTTGTGCGCGTGAGTTTTTGTTGGCTGTGTGCACCCTAACTATGCAGAGGCCGGGTGTGTGCTCATTGTATTGTATCCTCTTGATACTACATTTTGAGTTAATAAAATCCACCCTTTATCGAAAAAAACAAGCTGAAATTAGTCGTATGGAAAATACTACTCCCTTGGATCGGAAATTATATCTCCAAAAAAAGAAATGTTTTCCTTACCTTTATCGAAAAAAAAAACTAAAATTAGTCGTATGAAAAATACTACTCCCTTGGATCGGAAATAAATGCTCCAAAAAAAATGTTTTCCTTAATCATGACCTATACCTGGCCAAACCTCGGGCCGGGCCGGGTTTCGGGCCGGGCGTAGCCAAGCCCGACACAAAAAACTCAGGCCCGGCCCCGGCCCGGCCCGACCATCGGGCCTGTGTTTCTGGGCCCGAGCCCGGCCCAACCTTCAGAAAATGGCAAAAACGACGGGCCCGGGCCTGGCCCGACCTTCGGGCTCAAAAACTAGGCCCGAGCCCGGCCCGGGGGTAGCGTCGGGCCAGGCCGGGTCGGGCTTTTTCGGTCCGGGCCGGGCCGGGTCGGGCTGGGCCGGACATAGTGAGCTCTCGCATTGGTAGTGCTAGCCGAGCAATGCTAGACTTACAGACATATCTCTGCCGGGGAGATGTTACGGACTCATGTGTCAAAATATGGTTGGAGAAGATTAGGGGGAAGGGGGCCCAGCGGTGAAAATCAGGAGGGGGGTTGGCGAGCAAGGGGTCCGTAAGACCAGCCCGTAACAGCTTTCCGTTAGTGTAGCATTTTTGGTGCTAGCCAAGCACTGCACACGGGCTCATGGATGACGATCCGACGGCTGGCACGCCAAGAGAGCAAACAGCACACGGTTAGTCACACGGATCGCGATCGATGGCCAACCTTCCAGCGCACATCGTCACCGTCCAACCTTCCCTAATCCAGCGGCTGACCCAGCCCCGCGTTCCTCCGGTGCCGCGGCGCGATGAGGCTTCCCCAAATCCCCAAGATTTCATGGTACGCGCGCGCCCGCCGGCCAAATCCGTGCCCCTACTTAACCCCGGCGAACCCCTCCCAAGATCCTCAAACCACCGCGCCGAACTCTCTCGCCACCGCGCAGCAAACTCCCCAGCCTTCCCTCGCCCCAGATCCGCAAATGGCCCGCACGAAGCAGACCGCGCGCAAGTCGACCGGCGGCAAGGCCCCGCGGAAGCAGCTGGCGACCAAGGCGGCGCGCAAGTCGGCGCCGGCGACGGGCGGCGTGAAGAAGCCCCACCGCTTCCGCCCCGGCACCGTCGCGCTCCGCGAGATCCGCAAGTACCAGAAGAGCACCGAGCTGCTCATCCGCAAGCTCCCCTTCCAGCGCCTCGTCCGGGAGATCGCGCAGGACTTCAAGACCGACCTCCGCTTCCAGAGCTCCGCCGTCTCCGCTCTGCAGGAGGCCGCCGAGGCCTACCTCGTGGGGCTCTTCGAGGACACCAACCTCTGCGCCATCCACGCCAAGCGCGTCACCATCATGCCCAAGGACATCCAGCTCGCCCGCCGCATCCGCGGGGAGCGCGCGTAGACGCCCTCTCGCTCCTGCGTCTCATCGTGTCATGATCTAGCCGTGCTGTAGTTTTTAGTATGTGCAATGGATGTATCAATTGTTCTCTAAGTTATTATATGGATGAAAAAGCTCTGTTTACCTTTCTCTCTGCTTAATCATCTGTTCAGAATTGTTGATGTTGTTTGGGCATTGGGAACTGAACAATCTGCATCTGAACCGGAGTTGCTCCTAGAATTTGCATAAACAACAGGAATCTTCCAATCTCCATCCACCTAGACCTGGGAAACAAACCGGCGCCGCCACCACGTAAGCCGACGGTAGAAGACGCCACAAATTCCATCCGGCAGGCGAAGCGAAACAATTCCGATGCGCGGCTCGCCGTTTCCCAGCTCGCCCGAGGAAGCCGGAGACGTGCTCATGCGCATATCGTTCTGCCGCGCGACTGCTCCAAGATGCAGGAGCATATCGGCCTGCTGGAACCCCGGAGCTCGCCTGTTCAGGCGCGCTCGGACGAGATAGGCGCGCGACTGGTCGCGATATTAGCTCCAGATGCTGTCTTCATGATGGATGAATGGTAGAACTCGAGCGATAAGTGGCCTTTACCAGTTTAAACGATTTATCATTTTTCTAGTTAAGTGTTAAATTGGCCCTATCCGGTTTGGTTCCAAGGTACACATTGTTGCGTCAGCTTATTTGTGGTGCAGAGAGCATTTTCAGCAGCTTCCTCACCAAAAAAAAAAACTCCCTCTACAGACAAATCCATGGAGGGTCATCATTGAATTGAGTAGTATTTTTTTTTTGCCAAAAAAATATTTTAGTATTTTAATTTTTAGCTAAGCTTAACTCATGCACAGTTCTAGATAACCTGATTAGTTGCTAAAATGGTTAGAAATGCATGTGAACTAGAGTGTAACACGCGCTTTGCCCCGTCGTTCTTCGGTCGTGAGTTAAGTTTGATATGTTTATTTTGTACTTGATTTATGACGGCCCGTTGATTATCTTACATATCATTGTTGATTATAGGTTAAATTGTTAGCCTAATGGTTAATTTGCACATGTTACAACGGATTGAAATGCATTGACGAATCAAGTTGGATGAGATATCTGCCATCGGTCTCTTGCAGACAATGTAAAAGTCATAGCCTTCAACTTTTGGTATATATTTTGATAGTCAATTCGACTCTCAGGAACATTTGCTCCCGTTCACCAATTTCTTTTTTATAAATGTCAAAAAATTGTGATAAAAATTAGCCATGTACATATTCATGTCTAAATGTTATCTACAAATGTTTAGGTGGAATGCCCAAGCATCTCAATTTGTGTAAAAGCACAACAAGTTGCACGACACAGTTTTGACATTTCTCGACTACTAAACTTTATTTTTTTCATTGAAGAAAGATTATAGTTCCGTCTCCCATGAAAATTGCCGTGCAAGTTTTGGACGCTAACATGGACATGAAAAGAAAAATAATATTTTCTAAATTGGTTTGTTATTTGATTCTAATACACTATTCATGAAGGAAGAAATGACCCCGTGCGCCTATACACCATGCCCATCTTGGGGGGGGGGGGGGTCTTTATACTCTGCATATCAGGTTTGCCTCAAGTTGAACTTTGTTAAATTTGACCAAGTTTACGTTTAAAAATACAAACATTTACAATACCAAATAATTATAGTATAAAAATATGTTCCATGATACTCCCTCCGTTTTGGAATATAAGGTGTATCCGTTTTCATGCAAATAGAACTTGTGTGTGTTTGACCAAGATAATGAAATAAAATATCAACATATACAATATAAATAAATTAATAAGTAAATATGAAAATACTTTTCGTGATGGATTTAATGATACAAATTTGATACTGTTGATATTGATATATTTTTTCTAAAAACTTAGTCAAACATGCACATGTTTGACTATTCAAAAAACTGATACAACTTATATCTTGGAATGGAGGGAGTATATCTAATGATATTGATTTTATATTGTGAATGTTACAAAAATTGGAAACTTGGTCAAACTTACAGTGAGTTTGACTTAAGACAAATTTTATATGCAAAGTAAAAGAAGCAGAAGGAGTATAATATATATATATACTTTATAATTGAGAGACAAAACAATAATAAATTGTTATACATAACACCTAAGCAACGAACACACATTGACAACTTGGCCCAACAACGCTCACCTCAACCCCGAGCCACCAGAGGCAAGGAATTCAAGGGAGCTTAGTAACTAGAGAGATATACAACCAACTTCAAAGTTGCACCTCAAACAGACATGTCTGGATGTGTTGGCCAACAACTTTACAAGAGCAAGTCATCCAACCTGATGCATCAAACAAAAATGGACACTACATTTTCATTGATATTGAGTTTTTTTACTTAGAAAATTAAAGCCGGCCCTAGTCTACTCTTCACTGGAAGTACGCACGTGTGTGTTGCACGTCGTACTCCCCGTTGGAGACCATCACCTGGCCGTCAATGGAGGTCAGGTCGACGATTGAACCGAACAGTCCGACCTCGTAGTCATTGCAGCTGGACACAAAAGACGTGGAGCTACCGACGGTTGGTAGCATTCCCATCCACCACGGTGTTAGCGCCTCTGCGTCCGCCTCCATTGCGATCTCCTCGATCAGGGTGGCCGCGCTCTGCCTCATTGATGCGGAGTTGCCATCGAGCATGGCGGACTGTGTGTGTGTGATACATCTACAACGTATCTATATTTTTTGATTGTTTCATGCTATTATATTATCAATCTTACATACTTTAGATGCAATTTTATGTCATTTTGGGAACTACCCTATTAACTTAGTGCCCAATGCCAGTTCTTGTTTTCTGCATGTTTTTTATTTTTTAGAAAATCAATACCAAACAAAGTCCAAACACGATGAAACTTTCCGGTGATTTTTTCTGAATCAGAAGGGACCCTAGAAGCTTCGGAAGAAGGGGAGAAGATCTACGAAAGAGCCACAAGCTCACACAACGCGCCCCCTGAGCTTATGGCTCCCACGCAGCTTCGTTTGACCTATTTCCAAGCCTATAGATTCCCATAATTCCCAAAACCACTGAGAGCCACCCGAAGCAACCGCCGCCACAAGCTTCTGTTCTTCCGCGATCCCATCTGGAGGCCTTTTTTGGTACTATGCCGGAGGGGAAATTGGTCCGGAGGGCTTCTACATCAACCTTGCTGCACCTCCAATGATATGTGAGTAGTTTACCACAGACCTACAGGTCTATAGTGATTAGCTAGATGGTTTCTTCTCTCTCTTTGATTTTCAATACAATGTTCTTCTCGGAGTTATATTCGATGTAATCCTCTTTTGCGGTGTGTTTGTTGGGATTTGCTGAATTGTGGGTTTATGATTGGAATATTCACTAAAAGTAATTGGGTCTTTGCTGAACTTTATTATGTATGATTATTACAACTTGTATTTCTCTCTGATCTATCCGCTTGGTTTGACCAACTAGATTGATTTATCATAAGTGGGAGATGTGTATTATAGTGGGTTTAATCTTGCGGTGTCCTCACTCAGTGACAGAAAGGGGTAGCGAGGCACGTATTGTATTGTTACTACTAAGGGTAAAACGGCGAGGTTCAATCACATTGCTTGGTTTTATTCTATCTACATTATGTCATCCTGCTTAAAGCGTTACTCTGTTCGTCATGAACTTAATACCATAGATGCAGGTAGGAGTAGGTCGATTGTTGGAGTAATAGTAGTAGATGCAGGCAGTCGTTCTACTTGTCACGAACATAATGCATATGTACATGATCATTTCCATGAACATCGTCATAAATATGTGCTTTTCTATCAATTGCCCAACAGTAATTTGTCTATCCCCGACATCTTCATGATGTTGTAGCCGGGGTGAGTCGCTGCCATGAACTTGGCGAGGGCCGGATATCCGGGAATGGCATTATACGGGAGGCCGATGCGGGCGACGTCGAAATCAATGAGCTCGGTGTGGTAGTTGTTGCACGTGCCGAAGGTGACGGGGAGGTGGACCTGCCCCAGAGGAGAGGTGGAGTCGTCGACCACCCCCGAGAAAGGCTTGGTGGGGAGGAGCCGGTCATAAGGCACGTGAAGCAGACCGAAGGCTTCCACGGAGAGGACATTGAGGCCGGCGCCGCCATCGGTGAGGGTCCTAGTGACTGCAACGTTGCAGATGGTGGGGGTGCAGAGCATGGGAAGCGCGCTTGCGCCGATCGTGGTCCAGGGGTGATCGCTGGAGTAGAAGATGAGGTCAGCCTGGGGCGCTGCCCAGCCCGTGGGAGCTGCTTGCTGCGGCCGGACGACCCCCGCTTGCCGGAAGAGCTGCTTGGCGTGGTGGCTCGATGCCGGTGCCTGCGACCCGTCGAGGATGGTCGCAATGACTTGGGGCACCGGTGTCATGAAGCGCGTGATGAAGAGATTGCGCAGCTCTTCCCAAGAGGTCACCAAAGACTCTGGCAGGTTGAGTAGCCAGAAGCGAGGCACGCCTCTGAGCCATAGGGAGCCAATTTTCCATGACCTTGTCATCACCGCCCGCCGCCCAGATGGCCTCCGCGTACACCCAGAGGAACCCCGCGGGATCTGCTGCACCGTCGTACTGCGGCGGCTACTCTGGCTTGAACTTGGGCGGCTGTCGGTGTCAAAACCGGCGGATCTCGGGTAGGGGGTCCCGAACTGTGCGTCGAAGGCTAATGGTAACAGGAGGCGGGGGACACAATGTTTACCCAGGTTCGGGCCCTCTCGATGGAGGTAATACCCTACTTCCTGCTTGATTTATCTTGATGATATGATTATTACAAGAGTTGATCTACCACGAGATCGTACAGGCTAAACCCTAGAAGCTAGCCTATGATTATGATTGTTGTTGTCCTACGGATGTAGGCACCGGAGGGGGCTAGGGTCACACAAAGTCGGTTACAGAGAAGGAGATCTACATATCCGGATTGCCAAGCTTGCCTTCGACGCAAAGGAGAGTCCCACCCGGACACGGGACGAAGTCTTCAATCTTGTATCTTCATAGTCCAATAGTCATGCCAACGTATACAGTCCGGCTGTCCGAGGACCCCCTAATCCAGGACTCCCTCAGTAGCCCCTGAACCAGGCTTCAATGACGATGAGTCCGGCGCGCAGATTGTCTTCGGCATTGCAAGGCGGGTTCCTTCTTCGAATACTCCATAGAAGATCTTGAACATAAGGATCATGTCTGGCTCTACAAAAAAAATTCCACATACCATCGTAGAGAGTACAATATTCCACAAATCTAATCTGCTGACAACTTTTCATAGCGTGACATCACGCCGCGGCCCGGTCATTGTGCGAACCATTTTTCTCAACCTGCCACCGCACATATCGCGAGGCGGTTTTATTGGCACGTCTTGTCGAATCAAAGATCGTGTCCCCTTATCATGGGATTCTCATCAATACGGGTGTGGGTAACCCAACCGCGCCATCAATGCGGCGCTTGGGGAATAAGCGAGTTTACCGGGCAAGTGGGGAGGCGCAGGATCCCTGCTGCCTTTATAAGGGGATAAAGACTCCCTTTTTCACCCACACCCTCTTCTTCCTCTGCTCATCCATTCCCCCTCGCTCGAGCTCTAGCGCCCAAGCGTTCGTCTTCTCCGCCCACAAAGGTCTTCCAAAAATGTCCAGATCCGGAGCAGGAGGCAAGTGGATGGCCTCTACTGTCCGGAAGAAGGATATCAAAAAGCTTCGGAAGGCCGGGTATCTGGCCAAGAAAATCAGCCACCGTCTTCCGACGGCGGGACAGATCGTCCCTACTCCGGAACCCCACTAGAGGGTTGTATTCCTCCCTCATTTGTCCGCGGGCTAGGGTTTCCCCTCCACCCATTCGTTCGCGGCATCATGTATTATTACGGGATCGATTTTCATGATCTATCCCCCAATTCCTTCCTCAACATCTCGACATTCATCATCGTGTGCGAGGCCTTTCTCCGCATCTCGCCACACTTTGGCTTATGGCTGGAGATCTTTAATGTGAAGCCCAAGGTAGTGAGCGGTGAACACGCCGAGTGCGGAGGCGCCATGGTGAGCAAGATGCCCAACGTCACATGGCCAACAGGTACTTTCAATGATTCCGTCAAGGAGTGGCAGCAGCAGTGGTTTTACATCACTGAGCCGCACGGCAAGGAATGGGCCGCTGCTCCCGAATTCCGATCCGGAGCCCCCCTGCGGCTTACGTCCTGGCCCAAGAAGGGCCTGAACTGTTCTTCGTCTGACGAACTGTCGGTGCTCCACACGCGCGTCAAGGATATGGAAGACAAAAATATCAAACTCGTCAATGTATTCCATGTGATGTTAGTTCGCCGGATTCTTCCTCGTCAACACAGGGCTTGCAATTTAGGGGAATTCGATCCGGCCAAGCACCAGACCCTACTGGACCTTTTTGGCTCCTCGCACAAGGACATCTGGAAGGTGCTTTTTAAGTCCGGCAAATCATGGCCGGACTCCGCCGAGGACCGCCGGTACCAACTGTCCCGCCCTGCAAGTTCGGTAAGTCACTGTATGTTGGCAATTCATATGTTTTATTCACATATCCCGAGGAAACTGCTTAATGTGTTTTCCACAACTCTCCTAGGGCTGGACGAAGAAGGCGGGGCGGATCTACTGTCCGGCCCCACTGCCAGAAGAACCGGCCGGCCCACTTCTAACGAAGATGCTGGTCCCGGCGCCTTACAAGGTGCCAAAGAAGAAGGCCGAGAAGGAGGCCAAAAAGACCAGGGGCGGCCTCCATTGCCGTGGCGCCTCGGACACAATATCCGAAGACTCCAATGCCCGTTCTTCCTCTGAAGAGGACGAGGAGGAGGAGGAAGACGAATCCCCAGCGCGGGGGGGGGGGGGAGAAAGAAAAGGATGGCCTCCACATCCTTGGAGGCCGAGTCACCTAAGAGGGGATAAACTCCTCTTCTGGAGGAGTCCACCGCCACCGCTGACAGCAGCCTAGAGTGGGATCGCAGGGCCCAGCCCCTGGTGAACTCGTGAGTATATAAAATCCAAACACATTTACGCGTCCGGACTCACTATGGCATGACATTTCAATCATTGAGCCATACTTTTTGCAGTCCGGCGAGGTCCCGCACCGAGCGATCCTCGTGGAGGATTTACTGGGCTCTGATGCTATGGAGAGCGGGACACCCCTGAAGGCCCCTTCCCCCAAACATGTGAATGACACCAAGGTTTCGTCCCAGAAGGACCCAGGCCAAGGAGGGGAGGAAAAGATCGTAAAGGCGGAGCCAGGAGGTCAAACTTCAGGGACCGGACACATGGGAGAGAAGGCACCCATGGACGTCGACGGCGGGGGCTATCTTGAATTCGGCCCCCAACCGGACGCAATCCGGAGACCAATAAGGCTCCAGAATCTGGCAGGCGGTCTCCGTCGGCTGGAGGGGGTGTGCCTGTTCCACCGGCAACCTCTGTCCAACCAGAGGTGCCGGATACTTTGTCGGCGGCGCTGAAAAGCGCCTCCATCGTCGATGAACACCATGCCCTTATGGGTGCGGTGATTGAGAAGGTTCAGTCTGCTGAGAGTGGACTGAATGAAGCATGCATCAACCTTATAACGGGCTTTGAGGTATGTTTTGTGGGGTTTCGAAGAGTGTCATAGTATAGGTAGTAGCCCATGATACACTGTTCGGTGAAAGAAAGAGCCGAACAGAGGATCAAATATATGTTCACAGGAGACTCATTTTATGGCATCTCTCTTTTGTTCAAAAGCAGGCGTCTGTAGCAACTGCCACCTCTCAAACTGCGGAAGTCTCCAGACTGAGGCAGAGTCTGGAGCGGGCCGAAGGAGAACTTGGCCGAGTGAAGAAGCAGTTGGAGGATAACCAAGGTATGCAGAAACCTTGTTCGCATTCAGCACAAATGAATAAGTTAGCATGATGAAACTATTTTTATGATGTGCTCTAGGGGCGACGGCTGAAATTGAGGCTCTTAAGAAGGTTGTGGCCGAAGCCGAGAAGAAGGCAGCCGCAGAGCAGACTCTTCGCAAAAAGCACGAGGCCAGTGTTATTGAAGCTGAGCGAGAGCTTCAAGAGGCCGTGAAGAAATGCGAGACCTTGGAGCAGAGTTTATTAGGGAAAGAATCCGAACTCTCCCAAGCTCGCCAAGCCGCAAGTGATGCCCGGGGGGAAGCCCAAGGTGCCCTGAAGTAAATCCAGGAGGCGAGGAAGATTGCGGCTGGTAAGGCCTTTTCTATACAAAGCGGGTATTTGAAAGGAGAAAATCAAGTTGATAATTTAAATTCTGATTTCTCCAGGGGTATTTGCGGAGCTGCCACGTAGCATACCTGATGTCGCACAATTCTATCGAGCTGAATAAAGGAGCACCGTAGAGAAGCTCTTCCGGTCGCAGTATCTAGCGCCGGTGTATCCGGTACCATTTGCCGATTAGCTGAAGCAGTTGATCGAACTACATAAGGCGGCCGAACTAGCCATGAAGGATTTGATTATCCGGCTATGGCCCGCCGAGCCGATTCCAAGCAGCTACTTCAGGCTCGTGAAGCGGCTTGTGAGTGCCTGCCCTCGACTTGATGTCATCAAGCGGCCGGTCTGTATTGAGGGTGCGTGAATGGCCTTCGCCCGCGCAAAGGTGCACTGGGGGAAGATGGATGCTGAAAAGCTGATGACCGAGGGACCACTGGAGGGGAAGGGGCATCGCAAGCCCGAATTATATTATGATAGTGTCCCGAAAGGATCCCGCCTTGCGGCGGAGCAATGCACCAGTGACATTATATTTCCATGAATACAGTCATGTTGTCCTTTGTAATGTTGAACAAGGTCATTTCTATTATTTATTGCCTATTATTTGAAAGTTTTTCCTCCTGCGCGGCTGTTTTAGATATTAATCCTGAGAGTTGGCCAGTCGTCGGCTTCTGCCCCCACGTAGGGAGTACGGGGGTGTTCGGGATAAACCTGAGCACTCTTTATCCCAGTTTTGGGTCCTTGAAGGAGGTGTTCAGCACAACGAACCAGGCAATCGGACTATAGGGCTTTATGACTCTCACTTAGCCATAGGAGTTTGACAAAAGGAAGGTAGGTGCAGCCCCTGATGTTCAGAAGACCGCACGAGGGGCTCTATAAGCACCTGATCGGAAGAATAGCCGATCCATGGCATGCTGCATTAGTTATGGCATTATGCGGAAGAAATCCTTAAAGATTTTATAACCTCTCGAACAGCCGACCAGCTCTCGTCGTGTCATGACAGTCAGTTTTCGGCTTTCTCTACTGAGGCGCTCGTCCGGAAGAACCGAGACACAATCGCAGTAGTTCTCCCTGTGCCGCCTTAGCCGATATAGCGGAACGTAAGGCAGCAAAACATGGGAGCTGGGCAAACCAAACTATTGACCCAAGACATGATTCGGAGCTGATGCATATAATGCTATAAGTTCGGGGTGCCGAAGATCCGCGAAGGTGTTCGGACTTTATTGCCGTCATTATGGGTACAATGAAGCCCCTGGCATATTAAGGCATATCACGATGTATGGATGCCATTTTGACGAAGAGTGTCAGTAAGAAACAACAGTAGATACGCGTCATATAAAGCCACATGTTGTAATTGAATAACATGCCAATGCGTACGAATACAAGCAATGTGATAGAAAAAGAAATACGATTTCAGAACCTACTGAGATCAAGCGGGAGGAGGCTGTGTGCGGGTCCGGAGTGTAACCGGATGGTCGTCAAGGGGGATCTCTAAGGATTCCCTTACGCATTCGAGCCATTTCCATGCTGCCAGTCCTGGCCTACGCAAAAGTGGACCTGCAAAGATAGTGCAAAAAGATATTTATGTGCCACGGAGCGGTTAAGCCGCATTGTGTGGCTTATCCTAGCTTTGCCTCCGTTTACTGCCGGAGTGTTTTAATTGAGCTCCGGACGAGCCGGGATATCCTGCCGCAGAGTAGTTCGGACTCCCTTGACGGTGTCCGGGAGCTTAGCCGTCGACTCGAGGTTCGATTGAAGATGCCTTTCATTGCTTCTACTATCCGGGCGGCTGTACACTCTTTGGCGCAGAGGTGGAGTTCGGCCTTGCCATTAACCGTTATGACGCCACGCGCACCGGGCATCTTGAGCTTACGGTAGGCATAGTGTGGCACCACGTTAAATCGAGCAAACACGGTTCGTGCAAGCAGTGCATGATAATTACTGCGGAAAGGGACGATGTCGAAGACTAACTCTTCGGTACGGTAATTGTTTGGTGATCCTAAGACTATCTCCAGAGTGATGGAACATGTGCAACGGGCCTCCACACCTGGTATAACACCTTTAAAGGTGGTTTTAGTGGGCTTGATCATCGAATGATCAATACCCATCTTGCGCACTGTATCATGATACAATAGGTTTAGACTGTTGCCTCCGTCCATAAGGACTCGTGTGAGGTGAAATCCGTCAATTATTGGGTCAAGGATGAGTGTGGCTGAATTTCCCTGATTGGTATTGGTCGAACGATCCGTACGATCAAAAGTGATCAGCCATAGTTTATATTGTGGGGCAACTGGCTCCGTTAAGTCGACATCCCTAAGAGTGCACGTTCGTTCCGGTTTGGGAATGTGGATGGCGTTTATCATATTCAACATTTTGATTTGCGGGGGAATTTTTTTGCCCTCCTTTGTTTGGTGATCGGGGCTCCTCCTCGTCGTCATTGCTTTGAGACCCTTTCTCCTTGTTTTTGGCACCTGACCTGCCGGCTTGTTTGAAGAACCAGCATTCTCTGTTGGTATGATTGGCTGGTGTTCCTGGGGTGCCATGAATTTGGCATGGACGATCGAGTATGCGGTCCAGACTGGACGGGCCCGAATTGTTCTTTTGGAATGGTTTTTTCCGCTGACCGGACTTAGAGCCACTGAATTCGGCATTGACTGCCGTGTCTTCGGTGTTATCACCATTTTGCGACACTTGTGTTTGTTGCGTCGTGGCTTGCTGTTGCTATCTCTGGCCTCTGATGTGCCAGGATTGCTTGTTGTGTTGTTGCTACGAGCTAACCAACTATCGTCGCCCGCATAAAAGCGGGTCATGAGTGTCGTGAGGGTTTCCATGGACTTCAGCTTTTCTTGGACGAGATGTCGGGCAAGCCACTCATCACGGATATTATGCTTGAAGGCCGCTAGGGCTTCGGCATCCGGACAGTCGACAATTTGGTTCTTTTTAGTTAGGAACCGAGTCCAGAATTTCCTGGCTGACTCTCCGGGCTGTTGGGTTATGTGACTTAAATCGTCAGCATCTACTGGTCGCACATACGTGCCCTGGAAGTTATCCAGGAATGCGTCTGCCAGGTTCTCCCAACTTCTGATGGAGTTTGGCAAGCTATTCAGCCAATGTCGAGCCGGTCCCTTGAGTTTTATTGGGAGGTATTTGATGGTGTGTAGGTCGTCCCCGCGGGCCATTGCTACCTCTTGAGCACTGCGTTGGATTTCCCCGAAGAGGAGAGGATGATGCAGCAAAGTAGTGTAAGTATTTCCCTCAGTTTTTGAGAACCAAGGTATCAATCCAGTAGGAGACCACGCACAAGTCCCTCGTACCTACACAAAACGATAGCAACTCGCAACCAACGCTTAGGGGTTGTCAATCCCTTCACGGACACTTACGAGAGTGAGATTTGATAGAGATAATATTTTTGGTATTTTTGATAGATAGATGCAAAGTAAAAAGTAAAGGCAAAGTAAAAACAAAGAAAGTAAATAAAGTGATATAGATTGATATGATGAGAATAGACCCGGGGGCCATAGGTTTCACTAGTGGCTTCTCTCAAGAGCATAAATATTCTACGGTGGGTGAACAAATTACTGTTGAGCAATTGACAGAATTGAGCATAGTTATGAGTATATCTAGGCAATGATCATGTACATAGGCATCACGTCCAAAACAAGTAGATCGAAACGATTCTGCATCTACTACTATTACTCCACTCATCGACCGCTATCCATCATGCATCTAGAGTATTAAGTTAAAAACAGAATAACGCCGTAAGCAAGATGACATGATGTAGAGGGATAGATTCATGCAATATGATAAAAACCCCATCTTGTTATCCTCGATGGCAACAATACAATACATGCCTTGCTGCCCCTTCTGTCACTGGGTAAGGACACCGCAAGATTGAACCCAAAGCTAAGCACTTCTCCCATTGCAAGAACTACCAATCTAGTTGGCCAAACCAAAAAGGATAATTCGAAGAGACTTGCAAAGATAACTCAATCCTACATAAAAGAATTGAGAGAAGAATCAAATATTTTCCATAGATAATACTGGATCATAAACCCACAATTCATCGGTCTCAACAAACACACCGCAAAAAGAAGATTACATCGAATAGATCTCCACGAGAGAGGGGGAGAACATTGTATTGAGATCCAAAAAGAGAGAAGAAGCCATCTAGCTACTAGCTATGGACCCGAAGGTCTGAAGTAAACTACTCACACTTCATCGGAGGGGCTATGCTGATGATGTAGAAGCCCTCCATAGTGGATGCCCCCTCCGGCGGAGCTCCAGAACAGCCCCCAAGATGGGATCTCATGGATACAGAAGGTTGCGGCAGTGGAATTACGTTTTTGGCTCCTGTTCTGATCGTTCGAGGATACGTAGGTATATATAGGAGGAAGGAGTACGTCGGTGGAGCTCCGAGGGGCCCACGAGGTAGGGGCGCGCCCAGGGGGGCGCCCTCCACCCTCGTGACCTCCTCGGGCACTACTTGGAGTAGGGTCCAAGTCTCCTGGATCACGTTCGGTTGGAAAATCACGATCCCGAAGGTTTCATTCTGTTTGGACTCCGTTTGATATTTTGTTTCTTCCAAAAAACTGAAAAAGGCAAACAACAGCAATTCTGGGCTGGGCCTCCGGTTAATAGGTTAGTCCCAAAAGTAATATAAAAGTGGAAAATAAAGCCCAATATAGTCCAAAACAGTAGATAAAGTAGCATGGAGCAATCAAAAATTATAGATACGTTGGAGATGTATCAGGCATCCCCAAGCTTAATTCCTGCTCGTCCTCAAGTAGGTAAATGATAAAAAAGAATTTTTGATGCGGAGTGATACTTTGGCATAATTTCAATGTAAATCTTCTTAATTGTAATATGAATATTCAGATCCGAAAGATTCAAGACAAAAGTTCATATTGACACAAAAATAATAATACTTCAAGCATACTAATCAAAGCAATCATGTCTTCTCAAAATAACATGGCAAAAGAAAGTTCATCCCTACAAAATCATATAGTTAGGCTATGCTTCATTTTCGTCACACAAAGATGTTCCCAACTTCTATACCCCCGATGACAAGCCAAGCAATTGTTTCATACTTAAATATCTCAAAACTTTTTCAACCTTCACGTAATACATGAGCATGAGCCATGGATATAGCACTATGGGTGGAATAGAATATGATGATGGGGATTGTGTGGAGAAGACAAAAAAGGAGAAAGTCTCACATTGACGAGGCTAATCAACGGGCTATGGAGATGCCCATAAATTGATGTCAATATGAGGAGTAGGGATTGCCATGCAACGGATGCACTAGAGCTATGAATGCTCAACAAAAGAAAACTAGTGGGTGTGCATCCAACTCGCTTGCTCACGAAGACCTAGGGCATTTTGAGGAAGCCCATCGTAGGAATATACAACCCAAGTTCTATAATGAAAAATTCCCACTAGTATGAAAAGACAACCTATGAGACTCACTACATGAGGAACAAGGTGCTACTTTGAAGCACAATATATGAGACTCACTACACGAAAAACAAGGTGCTACTTTGAAGCACAAGTGTGGAAAAAGAGATAGTAACATTGCCCTTTTTTTGGGGCCTTTATTTTTTTGGCCTTTTTTTTATTTGGGCAATGCTCTAATAATGATGATCATCACACTTCTATTGATTACAACACAAGGATTACAACTCGAAACTTAGAACAAGATATGACTCTATATGAATGCCTGCGGCGGTGTACCGGGATGGTGCAATGAATCAAGAGTGATATGTATGAAAAATAATGCATGGTGGCTTTGCCACAAATACGATGTCAACTACAAGATCATGCAATGGCAATATGACAAAAGTAATGTATGTCATGATGATGATGATGGAAGTTGCATGGCAATACATCTTGGAATGGCTATGGAAATGCCATGATAGGTAGGTATGGTGGCTGTTTTGAGGAATATATAAGGAGGTTTATGTGTGATAGAGTATATCATATCACGGGGTTTGGATACACCGGCGAAGTTTGCGCCAACTCTCAAGGTGAGAAAGGTCAATGCACGGTACCAAAGAGGCTAGCAAAGGCGGAAAGGTGAGAGTGCGTATAATCCATGGACTCAACATTAGTCAAAAGAACTCATATACTTATTGCAAAAATTTAGAAGTCATCAAAAATTCAAGTACTACGCGCATGCTCCTAGGGGGATAGATTGGTAGGAAAAGACCATCGCTCGTCCCCGACCGCCACTCATAAGGATGCACAAGCCAGGTACACTTCATGTTTCAAATTTGTTACACAACTTTAACTATACGTGCATGCTACGGGATTGTAAGTGCATCTAGTGCCCCTTAGTGATTTTGGTGTATTGAAGACTTATAGGTTAAGGGACTAATGCGTTTGTGAGTGTACACAGGTCTATAAGTCTATGATGAGTTTGATATTTATAGAGAAAGTCGACCCCTAAAAATGAAGTTCTTCGACTGAAGACTTTGATATTCTGAAGACTTTCTGAAGACTTTGAAAGTGAAGAAATTGGTGTGACCTTGAAGACTTGGTATTCATTTGAGGAACATGAAGCGTGAAGACTTTTGTTTTCGTAGTTTCATTTTCTCTTTCTTGAGTCATAAGAAACACCGTACTGTTAAAGGGGGTCGAGGAAATACTAAGGAAAAATTTCCATGTGATGCTCAACTCAAAATCCTACACCTACCAATCCCTTCGAGTGAAGCCATTGGAAATCTCATACAGTTCAGTCAATTTCTTCAATGACAAAGACGCAGTTCTTCTGGTCACTGAGGACTTTGCTCTAACTGAGGAGTTAGGAATTCGCCAGTGCGAATTGCCTACACAGTGAGGAACATGATAGCCCTGAGGAATTTGAGAGTCAAATTTCCGATCGTTGCTGTGTTGCACGCCAGCTGTCCCAAAATATCCTATCCACCTAACGGTCATATCATTGAAGGGCATTTATGTCTTATCATGTCGGGCTGCTCCCTAGGCTATAAATAGCCGCCCCCTACAACCACTAGCTGGTTGGCTGCTCCAAGAAAACTTGACACTTGTCATTTGAGAGCAGCCCATCCTCCGAGGACTTTGAGCGAAAATCATCAAGTGAGGAAATCCCAAAACCAAACCCCCACAAACCCAAAGTGATTGAGCATCACTGAAGAAATTGATCCTGCGTGGATCCGACGCTTGTTACCTTTGAAGACTGTGCTTCTTCCAGACGGTTAGGCGTCATGGTCTAGAGCATCCAAGAGGAATTGTGGATCGCCGAGTGACCAAGTCTGTGAAGGTTTGGAAGTCACCTGAAGACTTACCACGAGTGATTGGACGAGGTCTGCGTGGCCTTAGTTGAAGGAGAATACGGTGAGGATTGGGTGTCCTGAGCTGCGTGCTCAGTGACTGGGTGTCCGGGACTGTGTGTCCTCGAGTTTAAATACTCAGCCGCTCCAACCAGACATACAACTGAGACAGCAGTTGGAACTGGTTTACCAAATCATTGTCTTCACCAACTAACTGGTTCTATTTCCTCAACCCTTTCATTTCCTCATTACTGTGTTGATTGTTTGTTCATATCTGTGCTTGAAGACTTTGACTAAAGACTTTCTCAATTTCCTCAGTTCAATTTCTTCAGTCTGTTTGTCTTCATCTTGTGTTATCCTGTGATTACGCTTTCTGTACTCTGTGCTAGTCTTCATTTCATCATGATGACCATGCTTGTATTCTGTTATGCTTACTTCTGAGTACTTATTCCGCTGCAAGTAGTTCTTCGCTAAGGAATTTCCTCACCAGCAAATTCCTCAGTGAAAAATTCATAAAAATCGCCTATTCACCCCCCCTCTAGTCGATATAACGCACTTTCAATTGGTATCAGAGCAAGGTACTCCCTTGTTCTGTGTGATTTTGGTTTAACCGCCTGGAGTTTTAGTTATGTCGACCGCAGGTATGAAGAAAGTGACATGCCCTATCTTTGACGGTCATGATTATCCTAAGTGGAAGGCCATGATGAGGAAGCGCCTCATGGCAATGAACAGCGAGCTGTGGACCGTCACTGAGATTGGTCTTACTGATCTATGCAAGATGGCGGATGCTGATGATATTCGCAAGTACACTCGACTTGACATCACGATAAAGGATATCATCTGTTCCTGCCTATCCAGAGGTCAATTCGGGTGCATTATGCATCTTGGCAATTCGAAGCTTATCTGGGACCGAATCTCTGATGTCTATGAAGGTCATCGGACCCGTCATGATCCCTGGTTTGAGGACTTCAAGGAATCTCTCAAAACGATGACTTTTGAGCCAGAATCATCATCTTCTGCATCATGTCTCATGGCAGAGGGTGACGAGGTAACCGAATGCTCCTCATCCGAGTTTTGTGACGATGAATCTGATAATGATGAATCTGATGACGATATTGAATCTTGTTATACCAAACTTGTTTGCATTGCAACTAAACAACAAACGGCTTTGGAACAAGTTCAAAACATGCTAGACAAAAGTGAAGATATGTTGTGTAAAGAAATGGATCAGTCAAAAGCATTGGGTGAATGTCTTCAGAGAATTCACTCTAAGTTTGACGCCCTTCAAGATCAACATAATACTCTCTTATCTGATCATGAGAAGCTTTCTTCTGAATTTCTTCAAAGAAAGGAAGATCTTGAAAAGCTAAGAGTGTGTTATGAAGATCTTCAGAAGGAGCGTACTAGCTCAACAAATCAGCGCTTCTCAGGAAGAATTTGTTCCTCCATGCTTAAAGTGCATTGAACGTGAATCTGCTAATTCTTCACCTGAATGTTCAAATGCTTCAACTGTTACAATTTCTTCACCTGCCTCTGCTATCACTAATTCCTCATCTGAGGACATTGCTAGTATCACTGACAATGCAGGGCTGAAGGAATTGTACATGACAGGCATGTACAAAAGCCTCAAAGGGCATCAGACTCTTTGTGATGTGCTTAAAAAGAAGATCCTCAACAGAAACCCTAGGAAAGAGGGTATTGCCTTTGAGAGGAAACTCAATGCTGATGGAACATACTGGAAGCCTGAGCAGTACCCCAAAACCTCATGGGTTGCTGCAAAGGGACCTCCAGTTGATCCATCTAACTTATCTGGATTTACATGTGAATCTCCTCATTCTTCTGATGAGTCATTTGACTCCAACTATAAACTGTTCAAAAATCAGAATGGTGAAGTATTTGCTAGATATGTTGGCACTAACTGCAGGAACGGTTCCCCTATGAAGAAAATCTGGGTTCCCAAGAAGTGCCTTGAAAGTCTTCAGGTGAATGTCCTCATGACACCACCTGTGAAGAACAGGAACCCCAGATCAAATTCTTTGCATGGACCAAATTCCTCACATGGATCAAATTCCTCAAAAGGATCAAAGTCCTCATATGATTATCATCGTGCTAACAACTCTGTCTCGCAGGGTAGAGCTAAGGGCTATGAATATGTGCATTATTCTTCAAACCATTATGTTCATAAGTCCTCGAAGAATTTCTCTGCTTATTCATATGCTTACCCTAACCCCTCTTATGTGAAACGAAATGGTTTGGCATCTTTGCCACCTTTCTCATATGGTGCTCGCAGAGTGATGAATTCTTTGCCACCCCTCCAGATGTGGGTGGTGAAGAAAAAGAACTAATCTCTTCTGCAGGGTCAGGTCTCCAGACGTGCTTTAACGTCTGAAGAATTTGCTGGGGACCTGACAAAATTTGCCTGAAAGGATGCAGGTGAATCATGATGAAATGAACTTTCATTTCACACGTCCTCATACTGCTATATCTGTTTACTGCTTAATGAAATTCATCTGATGAACTTGATATCATATTCTTCACTGATGAAGCATATGAGATTGTAAGCTACACTAATTCATCTGCAGGATGATCAACCCAAAACTACTGAATGGGTCCTCGATAGTGGATGTACGAATCACATGACTGGTGACAAGAATCTATTGATGGATGCTCCCTTATCACCGTCACATCTGAAGCATATCATCTTTGCTGACAAAGGCAAAAGTCAGGTATTGGGTCTTGGTAAGGTTGCAATCTCTAAGGATAAACACATGGACAAAGTCATGCTTGTTGAGTCCTTAGGATACAATCTCATGTCAGTCTCAATGCTTTGTGATCTTAATATGGTTGTTGTCTTTGGCAAGTATCGCTGTGTTGTGATTATGGAAGCTGGCAATTCCAAAGTCTTCGAAGGCTTTAGGAGAGGAGATTTGTATATTGTTGATTTCTCTACAGGACCACAACCAGCCGTGTGTCTACTTGCAAAAGCTTCAGAAGGCTGGCTATGGCATCGACGACTTGGTCACGCAGGCATGAGGAATTTGCACACACTTGCGAAGAAGAAGCATGTCATTGGCATTGAGAATGTCAAATTCCTCAAGGATCACTTATGCGGAGCCTGTGAAGTTGGAAAAATGACCAAGGCCAAGCATCCAGCAAAGACTATCATGACCACTACTCGTCCATTCGAATTGCTTCACATGGACCTCTTCGGACCTAATCATTACTCAGCAGTCACTAATGATGCATCTCTATATGGTTTTGTCATTGTTGATGATTACTCTCGATATACATGGGTACACATTGTTACTTACAAACATGAAGTGCAGGAAGTCGTCAAACGATTTTCCTCGAGGGCTTCAACCAACTTTGGTGTGAAGATCAAGCACATCAGAAGTGACAATGGAACTGAGTTCAAGAATTCCGGTCTTGATGCCTATCTTGATGAACTTGGTATTACTCATGAGTTATCTGCTCCCTATACTCCTCAGCAAAATGGCGTCGTGGAGCGCAAGAACAGAACTCTTGTTGAGATGGCTCGCACTATGCTTGATGAATACAAAATGCCTCAGCGTTTTTTGATTGATGCAATTGACACTGCGTGCCACATCATCAACAGAGTATATCTTCACAAATTCTTCAAGAAGACGGCCTATGAACTCCTCACTGACAAGAAACCCAATGTGAGTTATTTCAAAGTCTTCGGTGCTAAATGCTGGATTAGAGATCCTCACCACAACTCTAAATTTGTGCCGAAAGCACATGAAGGTTTTATGCTTGGTTACGGAAAGGACTCGCACACCTACAGAGTCTTCAACATTGTTCTTCACAAGATTGTTGACACTGTAGATGTGCGGTTCGATGAAACTAATGACTCGCAAAGAGAGCACCTGCCTTCTGTGTCAGATGAACCAGCACCTGAGGACTCTATCAAATTCAAGGCAACTGAGGATGTCATTCCTACTGAAGAATCTGCTGAAGAATTCATTCCAGTTCATGAAGAACGTCGAGCTGATGCACATGAAGAAAATGCTGAGGAAAATGGTGCTGAAGAAAATGCTGATCAAATTCCTCAGCGACAGCCAGCTCATCCTCGCATTGCAAAAGAAGTGCAAGTGGAGAAGATCATCGATGACATTAGTGCACCAGGTCCTCTCACACGCTCAAAAGCTTCACATTTATCTAACTTTTGTGGGCACTATGCTTTTGTCTCTATCACAGAGCCCACTAAGGTAGATGAAGCATTTCTGGAGCCGGAGTGGATTCAGGCTATGCAAGAAGAATTACATCAGTTCGAGCTTAACAATGTCTGGGAACTGGTCAATCGCCTAGATCCTCGCAAGCATAATATCATTGGCACAAAGTGGATCGACCGCAACAAGCAAGATGAAAATGGCCTTGTGATGAGGAATAAGGCACGACTAGTAGCTCAAGGCTACACACAGGTTGAAGGAATTGATTTCGATGAAACTTTTGCACCTGTTGCTAGACTTGAGGCTATTCGCATATTACTTGCTTATGCTAACCATCATGATATCATCTTATATCAAATGGATGTGAAAAGTGCATTCCTCAATGGTAAGCTTGAGGAAGAAGTATATGTTGCTCAACCCCCAGGTTTTGAAGATCCAAAGAATCCTGACAAAGTCTTCAGACTTAATAAGGCCCTCTATGGCCTCAAGCAAGCCCCTCGGGTGTGGTATGATACATTGAAGGAATTCTTCGTGAAGAATGGCTTCACACCCGGTTCACTCGACCCTACTCTCTTTACTAAATCTTATGATGGTGAACTGTTTGTGTGCCAAATATATGTTGATGATATTATCTTTGGCTGTACTGACCAACGTTATAGTGATGAATTTGCCTATATGATGAGTGAAGAATATCAAATGTCTATGATGGGAGAGTTGAAATTCTTCTTAGGTCTTCAAATTCGTCAGCAGCGCAATGGCATATTCATATCTCAGGAGAAATACCTCAAAGATGTACTGAGGAAATTCAGCATGCAAGATTGCAAAGGCATCAAAATTCCTATGCCCACAAATGGCCATCTATGCACTGATGAAAATGGTATTGACTTTGATCACAAGGTATACCGCTCTATGATTGGTTCTTTATTGTACTTATGTGCATCTAGGCCAGACATAATGCTTAGTGTTTGCATGTGTGCCCGATTTCAAGCTGCACCGAAGGAATCACACCATAAGGCTGTGAAGCATATTCTTCGATATCTAGCTCACACACCAACACTAGGATTATGGTACCCCAAGGGCTCTGCTTTTGATCTCATTGGATATTCTGACTCTGACTATGCTGGTGATCGTGTGGACCGCAAGTCAACATCTGGCACTTGTCATTTCCTCGGACGATCTTTGGTCTGTTGGTCCTCGAAGAAACAGAACTGCGTATCACTGTCTACTGGTGAAGCTGAATACATTGCTGCTGGCTCTTGTTGTGCTCAACTGCTTTGGATGAAGCAAACCCTCAAGGACTATGGCGTTAACATGAAGAATGTGCCTCTCCTCTGCGACAATGAGAGTGCCATCAAGATTGCTCACAACCCAATTCAGCACTCAAAGCCAAAGCACATTCAGATTCGTCATCATTTTCTTCGTGATCATGTATTGAAGGGCGATATCTCCATCGAGCACGTGAAGACTGAAGAACAACTAGCTGATATCTTCACTAAGCCCTTGGATGAGAAGAGATTTAGCAAGTTGCGGTGTGAGCTAAATATCTTAGAATCTTCGAATGTTCTTTGAAGAGGACACACATCCTAACACTTATGCAAAATTGATGACTTAGATGTGCAACACATGAAGAAACGTTTTTCTTCAATCAATGAAGATTAACACTCTAAGTGTGAAGAAATTAATGAAGAATTTGATTCTCAGAACCCTACGACAATTGTACGCGGTGTCTGAAATCATCATTCTTATACGGTGGGCCACGCCACCACAAAAAGTTGAAAATCTTCAGTTTGAGTTTTTCCTCATTTTTGAAATTCTTCAGTTTTTCAAATTCTTCAACTTTGCAAAATCTTCACTGTTTCCGTCGTTTTTCTTCATTGGCTATATATATATGAGTTTATGTCCTCTACAGCATTCACTTATGGCTATTTCTTCAAGTTGTTTTTTCTGCTAAGTGAATGTGATCGGACCCTTCCCCCCTCTATGCTATACTCAACCCAATCTATTCACAAATTCTTCATGT
The DNA here is from genome assembly GCF_018294505.1 of Triticum aestivum. NCBI lineage: Eukaryota > Viridiplantae > Streptophyta > Magnoliopsida > Poales > Poaceae > Triticum > Triticum aestivum. The sequence goes on along the minus strand of NC_057801.1, from coordinate 493,397,396 downwards.
GCATTCTATTTGAAACTCGTTCAAAGTCTTCACTGTGTCCTTGTCAGTTGAAGAAATTGAGAACGAAACATTAAAACAAATCTTATCCAGATTTTCGGTTTTGCCGCTCAAACTGTTCCGCATCCCATGATGCATTATTCTATTCACCCACGATCTTACACGATCTCATCTACACAGTACGTGGGTGACACATGTCGCGTGAAGGAGAAAGGGCAGGGGCATGTTCGTCCCAAAATCTTCGGGCGAACAGTTTTTCACCGTGGCTATAAATACCCCTCTCCCCTTCCTCACTTCATTTACTCCGCTCGACCGCTCTCTCTCTCTCGCTCGAGCTCCTCAAACCCTAGCGCCGCCGCTACTCCATCGTCGCCGGTGAGGAAGAGCTTAGCTGCCTCGACCTCGTCGCCGTTGTACTCGCGCCGGTTGCGGAAATCTTCACTGCACCGCCGCCGTAGCTGTCTCTGTCGGTGTCAAAACCGGCGGATCTCGGGTAGGGGGTCCCGAACTGTGCGTCTAGGCGGATGGTAACAGGAGACGAGGGACACGATGTTTTACCCAGGTTCGGGCCCTCTCGATGGAGGTAAAACCCTATGTCCTGCTTGATTAATATTGATGATATGGGTAGTACAAGAGTGGATCTACCACGAGATCAAGGAGGCTAAACCCTAAAGCTAGCCTATGGTATGATTGTTGTAATGTATGTTGTGTCCTACGGACTAAAGCCCTCCGGTTTATATAGACATTGGAGGAGGCTAGGGTTACACAGTGTCGGTTACAATGGTAGGAGATCTACATATCCGTATCGCCAAGCTTGCCTTCCACGCCAAGGAAAGTCCCATCCGGACATGGGACGGAGTCTTCAATCTTGTATCTTCATAGTCTTGGAGTCCGGCGGACGATGATAGTCCGGCTGTCCGGACACCCCCTAGTCCAGGACTCCCTCAGTAGCCCCCGAACCAGGCTTCAATGACGATAAGTCCAGCGCGTATATAGTCTTCTGCGTTGCAAGGCGGGTTCTCCCTTCAAGTTCCATGTACCTGCCGAACAGGGTCCGGCTTCATCATAAATACTGTGTTTCTTGGCTTCTGCGCCCCATAATGGCCTTTTTCCACGCGTCGCACGAATGCGAAAAGCCAAGGTGTCTTTTACGTTTCACCCCCTAGTCGTGCGAGTCGTTCGCCTACAAAAGAGGCAAAAATCCAGATCCAAACCACACCATCTTCCTCCTGCGAATACTTCATCGGAGCGCCTTTGACCTAAAAATCCATTCCATCATGGACCGTCGACGCGGCTCCTCTTCTCGCGCTCCCAGCCCACCGCCGGGGGATTGGAGGAGGTGCTCTGTTCCGCACAACAAGCTAGTGAAGCTCCAAGCGGGGGGATATCTCCCTCCGGCCTTCATGGTCCCGGTTCGAGCCGGGCTGGTCACTTATCAAGGTGGGAGGCAAGCGGAGGCTACCCCAAGCCCCAATAAAGGGGAGCGAGTGTGCTTCGTCCCTTATTTGATAAGGGGACTCGGATTCCCGATACATCCGTTCCTCCGCGGGCTCTTGGAGTTCTACGGACTCCAGCTCCACCACCTCACGCCCGCCTCTGTCCTGCATATCGCGGGCTACGTAGCTCTTTGCGAGCTATTCCTGGGCATTGAGCCCCATTTTGCATTGTGGAAGAGTCTGTTCTGCCTCGTACCCCGTTCTCATGAGGGGTCCATATATCAAGTGGGCGGTGCCCAAATATGGCACATCGCCGGGACCGGATACCCATCCGGTACTCCCAAGAAGGCGTCCGAAGACTGGCCTTCAGAGTGGTTTTACATAGGAGACGCTCCGCTGCCGGACCCAGTCTGGATTGGCCTCCCAGAGTTTAATGCTGCTCCTCTGAAGAAACGCCTCAGCTGGCGCCCACGAAGCCCCCGATTGGAGGAAGACAAGAGCGTCCATTACTTGATGGGCCGAATAAGATTACTGGCCCACTCCGGGTTGACCATGATTGGAGTCATGGCGATATGCATCATGCGGGGGGTACAACCATTGCAATACAGAGGCCACCCCATGTGGGATTTCAACGGGGAAGACGATGCTACCCGTCATGGCCGCAAAGGGCCGGATTCGACCGAGGATCTGGTGAAGACCCTATCCAGCCTGTACAAGGGGGAGAAGGAGGACTTCCTTCAAACGAACCCTTTGAATGGGTTTTCCATGAACAACCCTAGAGGTTGGGTAAGCGAACACTTTTAAGGGCTCAATCCCTGTTTTCGAAGTTTAGGCTTCTTACATTATGTCTTCGGTGCAGGATCTATGCCGGACTATGGAGGACATGGTAAGTCCCGCTCCGCAACCCGAGGATCCAGGAAGATCCCTGGATCCGGCCTCCGAAGAGGATCCGGACATCAAGGTGGAGCTGATCGACGGGGTGTTTCATCAGCTCAGCATGGATAATGCTTTGGTCGCCATTACGGCGGACTACCCCGGACTGTATCCGGCTTCCCAGGTGACTGTGACCGAGGTCCGGACACCATTATCTCTTCCTTGCCCATTTCTGACCTTCGCGAACGATGGTATTTTACAGGAAGCGCCTTCACGGCGGGAAGCCGAGCCCGCGGCGGCTGACCAACAGAGGTCAGTCCGGACCAGCAGGAGGAAACGGAGTGCGGTGCGGACGGAAACGTCGCCGCAAAGGTATAACTCGTATTTGAATTTTCAGAGCAACGTTCCTAGGAAGCGTCTGAGTGCTCATGATCTTTATAGGAGAAAAAACGCTCGCCGGACTGCGGGCGCGGAAGTTGCCGATCCAACCTACACCGGCCAGGCTCCAGCGCCCGGCCTGGAGGGGGAGGCAAGCGCAAGACGCGGGCCGGATCCTTCTCCAACGGAGGAGACCGACAGACTGTCCGCCACCAAGTCTGAGGTGGAGAGCGCCATGAACCATAGGCGCCGTTGGACAGTATTTCATGAAGCGTGCTTCTCCCCTGAGGCATTGGACGCCTTTAACGTAGGGGACGCGCATCTCCGTGCCGCTCAAGATGGTTTTACCAGAGCCACGGAGCAGTATGTGAAAGACATACGGGTAAGGGAATTTTAATGGTTATATATACTAGTAGCCCCCGAGACTTAAAGTAGTTATGTTAACTGATTTAAGGATCATATGAAACGCAGGCTCTTACCGAGAAGAATGCCCAGCTGTCTCAGGAGCTGCAAGAATGCAAAGCCCAACTTGAGGCCGCACTTGCTGCCACAGGAGGAGACGCAGAGACCCCTCCTGGTAACACATTTTTATTAATAAACATAACCGCTGTGCGGTGTGCGCGCAAGTCTAATAGTGACATTGCAGGTGTCGTCGGACAAGATCCGGACAGGCAAGAATTTCTGCGCCAGCTAAAGGCCGGCGAGAGGGTGCTGAATAGGGTGCAACAAGAAAGGAACAAGCTCCAAGATGCCAACGCCAAGCTCGGAGAAGAGTTGAAAGGCGCTCAAGCCGGGCTGTCCAGCTCCGTTAAGGAGAATCAGCGGCTTTGTCGCGGCATTTATAGTAAGTTCTTGAGCGGACTCTTTTGAAAAGAAAAGTCCGGCGAGGAAGTAAATTGACATAAGATGTCTTGTAGGTATACTCACAGGTCGCCCTGCGGAGGAGATGCCCATATCAATGGGTGATCAACTTCCCGAGCTGTTGCAACTGCTCGAACGAGTTCGGCAGGCAATGAGCGGCGTTGTCCAGGCTTTATGGCCAGCCCTCTCCCTACCCGAGGGCCTTGGGGAGCTTGCGGAGAAGCTTCAGGGAGTGCGGCAGCGCTTCCGTTTGTGGAAGATTTCGGCTTGCCGTCAAGGTGCCAGGGAGGCTTGGGCCATGGTGAAGACGCGTTACAAGAAAGCGGATCCCAACCACATGGCCGAAGTTGGACCGGTGGGGCCCGATGGGAAGGAGATCCCTGTGAGTTTAGTATACAACCAAGTAGAATTGGCTGCTAAATTTTCCCAACGGGACTGTAAGTTAGACAGCCTGTTAGACGGGATTGAGGAGGAATACAATCAGTAAATTTGACAATGTATGTTTTCCTTTAAAGTGACATGTGAAATGCCTTCTAGCCGGATTGTAGATCGTTTGTCTTTGCCGACCTTTTCGCTTCAACCTCGGGACCCTAGAGTCCGGAGTGTGTCCGAATACCTTTTTGGTTAAGAAACAACCGTGGTATGCATGGAGACCAGGCGTAGGGGTCATTAGTGCTTTATCAGACAAGTGCCCAACTAGTTATGTTATATTACATGGTTAGTAAGAAACATCTTCCAGGGAGAATAGTTCCGTTAAGGGTTCCTTTCCCTGGGAGGCATTGCCCTAAAGTGCATGTCCGGACTGCGAAGAAAGCAGAAAAACATCTGGGGGCGGATAAATGAGTAGGTAAAAAATCATCTTTTAAGTCACCGACCGAATATTCCCTTAAGAACGCTAGCTTTCGGCTTCACCCAGTCTGAGGTACACATCCGGCTGACCCGGCAGTAACAATCGCAGAGGTGCTCCCTTTACCTCCTAGCCGAACAATCGGGAACGTAGGGGTAAGCACAGGAGCCAGGCAACCCAGCTTGGCCAAAAATTAAGTCATATCGATGCATATAATGGTGAGTAAAAGGTACATGTGGAAGCTTGACACATGTGCTGGGCATGAAACCCTTATAATTGAGCTTCTGTAAAAGAAGCCCCCAGGTATAATGAGTGCGGATGGCACATCAAGTGTATGCGAAAAATGCAAAAGTAGGCCCTTAGGGGCTTTTTAATAAAAAGGTTATGAAAAGAGAAACAAAAGACAGCCGAATTATAAAAATTTGGACGGAGGAAGGGGACGATCTCTTAGTCCGGCGCTAGGCATAGAATCTTCGGAGGCGGGCTGTGTTCCATGGGTTCGGCTCGAGTCGGTTATCCGACGCATTTCGTAGATGGTATGCTCCGCCAGTCAGGACTTGATCGATAATGAAAGGGCCCTCCCATTTGGGCTTGAGCTTGTCCTTTTTCTTGTCCGGCAGGCGTAGAACTAGTTCACCAACGTTGTAAGTCTTGGCCCGTACTTCTCTGCTTTGATATCTTCGGGCCTGCTGCTGATAGAATGCGGAACGAGCCTTGGCGACGTCGCGTTCTTCCTCCAATGTGTCCAAGCTGTCCTGCCGATCAAGCTCGGCCTCTCTTTCCTCGTACATTCACACTCGAGGTGAGTCATGAATAATGTCACAGGGCAAGACTGCCTCTGCGCCGTAGACCATAAAAAATGGTGTGAATCCGGTAGTGCGGTTAGGCGTTGTCCGCAGCCCCCAGAGTACGGAGTCGAGCTCCTCGACCGATTGCGTGTCAGATTTAGTAAGTGACCTCACTAGTCTGGGTTTAATGCCGCTCATTATTAGACCATTTGCTCGTTCCACTTGACCGTTGGTTTGAGGGTGATAGACTGAAGCGTAGTCGAGCTTGATGCTCATATTTTTGCACCATGACTTAACCTCGTCGGCTGTGAAGTTCGTGCCGTTGTCGGTGATGATGTTGTGGGGGACTCCGTAATGGTGTACTACCCCGGATATAAAGTCTATCACTGGTCCGGACTCTGCCGTTTTGACCGGTTTGGCCTCGATCCATTTGGTGAATTTATCCACCATGACCAATAGGTACCTTTGCTTGTGGGTTCCCCCTTTAAGGGGTCCAACCATATCAAGCCCCCAGACCGCGAACGGCCAGGTAATGCGTATAGTTTTGAGGGCGGTGGGCGGCATATGGCTCTGATTAGCAAAGAGCTGACAACCAACGCATCTCTGGACTAAGTCCTGGGCATCTGCCCGGGCCGTCGGCCAATAAAATCCTGTACGGAATGCCTTTCCTACAAGGGCCCGGGCTGCTGCGTGGTGTCCGCCTAGTCCGGCATGAATTTCAGCCAGGAGGTTTCGCCCTTCCTCTTCGGAGATACACCTTTGAAGGACTCCGGTTGTACTTTTCTTATAAAGTTCTCCCTCATGGACCTTGTAGGCTTTCGATCGCCGGACTATGCAGCGGGCCTCGTTTTGGTCTTCGGGAAGTTCCTGCCTAAGCAAGTAGGCTAGGAATGGTTCTGTCCACGGGGCGATTACTGCCATTATGTCGTGGGCTGAAGGTGTTATGTCATCGGCTGAATCGCCGATTGGCGCGGTTTTTTCCGGTTTGTCACTTCCGGGCTCCTCTTCCCATAGTACGGATGGCTTGAAGCCATTCCAGGAAGATATTTGGAGGGACAGCATCACGTTTCGCGCCGATGCGTGCCAGTACGTCGGCCGCTTGGTTATTATCTCGGGCTATGTGATGGAATTCGAGTCCTTCAAACCGAGCTGACATTTTTAGGACAGCATTGCGATATGCTGCCATTTTCGGATCCTTGGCGTCGAAGTCTCCATTTATTTGGGATATTGCAAGGTTTGAATCCCCGCGCACCTCCAGGCGTTGAATGCCCATGGAGACTGCCATCCGGAGACCATGTAACAGGGCCTCGTATTCGGCTGCGTTGTTGCAGTCCGTATACATTATTTGAAGTATGTACTGGACTGTGTCCCCGGTTGGGGACGTCAATACGACGCCAGCCCCCAGTCCGGCCAACATTTTAGAGCCGTCAAAATGCATAACCCAATTGGAGTATGCGTCGTACTCTTTAGGGAGTTCGGCTTCGGTCCATTCAGCGACGAAGTCAGCCAAAACTTGTGACTTTATAGCTCGCCGAGGTTTGTAAGTTATATCGAATGGTAAGAGCTTGATGGCCCATTTTGCAATCCTGCCCGTTGCATCACGGTTATTTATGATGTCATTGAGTGGTACTTCGGAGGCCACTCTTATCGAACACTCTTGAAAGTAGTGTCGGAGCTTCCGGGATGCCATGAACACCGCATACGCTATCTTCTGATAGTGTGGGTAACGGGATTTGCAGGGGGTTAACACAGTGGATACATAATACACTGGTTTTTGAAGAGGGAATTTATGCCCTTTTGTCTCTCGTTCGACGACGAGTACCGCGCTTACGACTTGATGCGTTGCTGCGATGTATAACAACATTGGTTCGCCTAGATTGGGCGCAGCCAGGACCGGATTTGTTGCCAGTATGGCCTTTATTTCTTCGAGTCCGACAGTGGCAGCATCTGTCCACTCGAAGTGTTCGGTGCGCCTGAGGAGGCGATAGAGGGGCAATGCCTTTTCTCCTAGACGGGAGATAAAGCGGCTTAAAGCCGCCACGCATCCTGTTAATTTTTGTATCTGTTTGAGGACTTTTGGAATATCCAACTGTGACAGAGCTCGGATTTTAGTCGGGTTTGCTTCAATTCCTCTACCGGATACAATGAAGCCCAGCAGCTTTCCGGCTGGTACGCCGAAAACGCATTTTTCCGAATTCAGCTTGATGTCATATGCTCTGAGGTTGTCGAATGTGAGCCTCAAATCGTCTACTAGAGTTTCGACGTGTTTTGTTTTGACGACTACGTCGTCTACATATGCCTCGACTGTTTTGCCGATCTGGGTAGCCAGACATGTTTGAATCATCCGCTGATATGTTGCGCTGGCATTTTTAAGTCCGAAGGGCATTGTGTTGAAGCAGAATGGTCCGTATGGAGTGATGAATGCCGTTGCGGCTTGGTCTGCCTCCGCCATCTTGATTTGATGGTAGCCAGAGTATGCGTCGAGGAAGCACAACGAATCGTGCCCTGCGGTAGCATCGATAATTTGGTCGATGCGGGGGAGAGGGAAGGGATCCTTTGGGAAAGCCTTATTGAGGTCTTTAAAATCGACACAGAGGCACCAGGATTTGTCCTTCTTTGGTACCATTACCAGATTTGCTAGCCAATCCGGATGTTTGATATCTCTGATGAATCCGGCTTCCAATAGTTTGGCTAGCTCTTCTCCCATTGCCTGTCTTTTGGGTTCGGAAAATCGTCGAAGAGCCTGTTTGACTGGCTTAAATCCTTTTAGGATGTTTAGGCTGTGTTCTGCCAACCTGCGTGGGATTCCGGGCATATCTGAAGGGTGCCAGGCGAAAATGTCCCAATTTTCCCGAAGGAATTCGCGCAGTGCGGCGTCTACTTCGGGGTTCAATTGTGCCCCGATGGAGGCCGTCTTTGTTGGGTCCGTTGGGTGGACCTGGAATTTTAATATTTCACCTGCTGGTTTGAAGGAGGTGGACTTGGATCTTTTATCGAGTATCACATCGTCCCTGTTCACCGTAGAGCGCAGCGCGGTGAGTTCTTCTGCTGCTAAGGCTTCGGATAGTGCCTCCAGGGCTAGTGCGGCTGTCTTGTTTTCGGCGCGGAGTGCTATGTCCGGATCACTAGCGAGAGTGATTATTCCGCTGGGCCCAAGCATTTTGAGCTTCATGTACCCGTAATGAGGTACTGCTTGAAAAATGGTGAATGCCTCTCGTCCTAATATAGCGTGATATCCGCTGTTGAACGGGGCCACTTGGAACGTGACTTCTTTGGATCTGTAATTGTCTGGCGAGCCGAACACCACATCGAGTGTGATTTTTCCGGTGCAGCGCGCTTCCCGGCTAGGGATTATTCCTCTGAAGGTTGTGCTGCTTCGCTCAATACGGCTCCAGTCTATTTCCATTTTTTGAAGAGTTTCCTCGTAGATGAGGTTTAATCCGCTGCCGCCATCCATGAGGACCTTTGTAAGTCGAAAGCCGTCCACTATGGGGCTAAGCACCAATGCGGCTGGTGCTCGGGCTGTTCGGAATTTAGGTTCGTCGCTGGCATTGAAGGTAATAGCTGTGTCGCTCCATGGATTTGCTGTTGCTACTTGGTAGACTTCAGCGAGGCCGCGGATTGTTCGTTTTCGCATATTATTTGATGCGAAGGTCTCGAAGACTGTTGATACCGTACCGGTATTGTTGGAGTGGTTTTCCGGGGCTAGAAGCTCCTCGCCACTTTTGGCCACCTGCCGTAGTATCCAACATGCTCGAAGGCTATGAGTTGGGACGGCGCCCTCTGTACTATGAAGCTTACGGGGTCCATTGAGCCATCCTTTCAGTACGGTTCCGTGCCCTTTAAGGGGTTTTTGCTTTTTGGTTTTTACATCTGGTGCCTCAGTACGATGCACCCTTTTGTTGCGGACTAGGGTTGTATTTGGAGCCGGATTGTCCCAAAACTAATTTTCGGTTTTCCGGAAACTTTCCATCGCACAGTATTTTTGTACTATGGACGCTAGATCGGTGAAGCGTGTAATCTTACGACGGCCGATGGCGTTCAATATTCCCTTGTCCGTGCAATTATTGCAAAAGATTGAGATTGTGTTTTCCTCTCGGCAGTCCTTTATCCTGTCCATAACCAGGAGGAATCTGGCCCAGTAGTGATGTACTGTTTCAGTGGGCTCTTCCGTATTAGAGATAGATCGCATATGTCTGGGCGGGTGGGTGGACTAAAATCCGGATCCCTGCCCGTATTGGGGCTTAAAGGCCGAGGGGTTTCTGAATTCGGAAGCTTGGGTTGCTGGACATGATCCAGCGAATCCGGAACTATGCATGATTTTAAGTTCAATGCTCGATCGAAGTCCGTCCCTCCGCGGAAACCCGGCATGGAGGGTTCGGGAATCCGGACGTGACTAGTTTTCAATATGGGCGAAGAGTCGCCGCATTGTTCCTCTACCACTGCAACATTGTGGGTGGCCTGGGGAGAGTTAATCTCTCTCAGATCGGTTTTAAGCCCAATCTGATTGTAGTCTGTAGCGACTCCCAGGGCTGCGATGCGGTCCAAGAGCTCGTTGACAGACGAGAGCTCCATTGGATCCAGCCGCTCGGCAAATTCCGAGCTGACGCGGAGATTGCTTTCGACGACTTGGGAAGTCATTGTCGAAGCAGTGGCCGGACTGGCGGTTATAAGAAAACCGCCTAGCCGGATAGTTTGGCCGGTGGCCAAGGCCCCTTTGGCCAAAATACCGTCTTTGAAGACGGGTGGAGGCATCCTTCCTATTGGTGACGACACAGAGGAACTCTCAATGAAAGCACCAATGTCGGTGTCAAAACCGGCGGATCTCGGGTAGGGGGTCCCGAACTGTGCGTCTAGGCGGATGGTAACAGGAGACGAGGGACACGATGTTTTACCCAGGTTCGGGCCCTCTCGATGGAGGTAAAACCCTACGTCCTGCTTGATTAATATTGATGATATGGGTAGTACAAGAGTGGATCTACCACGAGATCAAGGAGGCTAAACCCTAAAGCTAGCCTATGGTATGATTGTTGTAATGTATGTTGTGTCCTACGGACTAAAGCCCTCCGGTTTATATATACACCGGAGGAGGCTAGGGTTACACAGAGTTGGTTACAATGGTAGGAGATCTACATATCCGTATCGCCAAGCTTGCCTTCCACGCCAAGGAAAGTCCCATCCGGACACGGGACGGAGTCTTCAATCTTGTATCTTCGTAGTCTTGGAGTCCGGCGGACGATGATAGTCCGGCTGTCCGGACACCCCCTAGTCCAGGACTCCCTCAGTCTCCCTCTGCCAAGTTAGGGCGTGGGAGGTCTAACCTGATGAACTTCACCTTTGTTCATCTCAGTTCGTCGCGTTCTTCACTTCGGGTAATTAAAAGTTACTTTTATTACTCGCTTTGATTCTCAAACTTTTCTGAAAATCTTCAAAGGTGTTTATTCTTCAAATCTTCACACATATGAACACCTCACACATTGTATGTTCTTGATCCATTTCTCTAAGCAATCATTTTCTTCAAGATTCCTCAATTGTGTGGATCTTCAATCTGTACAACTCTGGAACCTAAGACAAAGAACGCTTAGTGAAATTCCTCAAGGCTCATCTGGTCAAATTCCTCAAAACTTGTCTTTTCGAAAAATCTTCTGAGAACGCATATGACCTCTCCAAATCCCTTGCACCTACACTCTGTTCACAGGTACTCATGTCCACTGCTGAATCACTAGGTTCTCATCAACTTAACTCATTTGCAGCATACTTCTTCAGAGTGTTCAATTGTTCAAATTCCTCATCTGAAGAATATGGCTGAAGGAAAGAGACCGCAGAAAGGAGGAAAGAAGCCTGAGGTCATGACTGCTTTTGAGATCCCTGATGACATATATAAGGACTATTGCACACCTGATGAAGCCAAGTTCGGCAAAGAGAACAAAAATCAGCGCAAGGTGCGCATTCAGAGGATTGAATGGAGATGGGCAAGAGAATGGAGGGAGTACAGATATGTGACTCCAAAGTATATGAATAAATTCGCCCTCAATCCTCCGTGCCCAAGAGCTCCATTGGCACCTGGCCAAGTAGCTGATCCCACCAGCATCAAGCGTGGTGAGGACTTTCCTGAAGAATGGGCAAGGCGCCAAGCTAAATTGGCAAGACAAGCCAAGGAGGCAGTGAAGAAATTCAATGAGGATTCTGCCGCTGCTGCTGCTGCTGAGTCTTCGGTCAAACCGAGGAAATCCATGCCAAAGAAGCCTGCTCGTAAGCCAAGTGCTTCACCAACAGCGCCCTCATGGCCAAGTTCCTCAGCTATGCCCTCACGGCAAATTCCTCAGACTGCTACTGCTCCACCAAAGTCCTCAGCAGTTCCCTCAAAGTCCTCAGCTCCTGTGCATCTGGCTACATCTCAAAGGACTACGGGTTTCTCGATTGCCTCTGGTGTCTCAGCAAGTTCCTCAGCTGCACCAATGTCCTCATCAGGCCCCACACTGTTGAAGACTAAAGCAACAGCTGGACGCGGTCCTCGGCCAAGTCCAAGGAAGAAACAGGTCGCATTCCAAGTGCCCTCTGATGATGAAGCTTCTGATGATGAACTTGCAGAAATCATCAGAGACAGACAGGTGAAGGCCGCTAGAGCCAAAGGCACATCTATGCCGCTGCTTTTGGATCCGAGGAAAATCCTCGACTACATCGACCTCTGGCACAAGGATCCAAACACCCCCATGCCTGATTTTCATCTGACTCCTGGTCAAAGTCACATGCTGACCCATTTCATCACTCAAGAGAAATGGAAATTTGAAAAGGCAAGAGAGATCAAGAAAGCGCAATACAGAAAGGAGAAGCTCCTAAAGAAAAATGTTGTCAGAATGACACCTAAGGAACTTCTCAAGGCTCAGTCTGAAATTCAAGCCCTCAGCAAAGACTTTGATGCCTACTATGCTGATTGGCAAGGAGCCAAAGTGAGATTCGTCAACCTGACGAAGAAAATGACAACTGTTGCAGCCCCATCGCAACAAGAAAATCTTCAGGCTGCAAACTCTGCTCAGCCTGCTGAAGAACATGCCAGCACCGCTGATGACTTTCAGCCTGCTGATGAAAATGTTAGTTCCAGGGCTGATGACTCCATTCCAGCCGCTAATGAAATTGCCAGGGCATCCACTAGTGGTGGGCCTGAAGAAACTGAAGAGATCAGGGCAACTGCATCAGTTGCGCATGAAGAAAATCAACCAGATTCCTCAGCTCCTCCCGCGCCTACACCAACTCCAATTCTTCCTTCTGCCTATGAGGTGAAGAAGACCAAGGCTGCAGAGCGAGCTGCAGTGAAGAAAAGGAAGGCATTAGCTGCGTCAAATTCTTCGGCAGCGAAGAAAATGAAGCAAATGACCAGCTCAATCAAAAATCCAATTGATGCTGTTCCAATTTCATCCATGTCATCAAAGGAAATTGTTCCTTTTGGAGAAGACTATAAGATCCCAAGCGGATCTGATGAAGAAAATCATTCTGCTGCTTCGTCAGAGCAGATTGATGAAGAAATTGAAGTGGATGAAATCCCTTCAACGACAGTCATTTCCTCACCTATGCCTCAGTTCACAGCTGAAGAGGCTGGTGTTGAGGAAATTGAAGATGAAGATGTGGATATTGGATGCACCACACCTGTGATGAATGATGACTTTTGGGAAAGTCAGCATCCCAATACTCCTCTATTCACACCTATCCAACAGATTCCTCAGTCCCCGGCAACAACAGTTCAACTGGGCTCTGAAGAAACTCATCCCACTCCATCTGTTCATGAAGATATTCCAGCCACTAGTGCTGAAGAACCTGCTGCTGCTAATCCACAGGGTGCACAAGAAGAGGAACCAGAAATTCCTCAGCCTGAAGAACATCGTTCTCAAGCAAACAGAAGTTCAAGGCTGAAGACTTCTTTTCCGAGCATGTATTCTTTACTGACTACAACCCCTATGACTCTGCTCGCATAAGGAAGAGGCGTTTCTGGACTGCTAGTCAAGCCAACTTCTATTCCTCAGTGCTGTTTGACAAAGACAAAATCTTCGATCATGAACATATTCCTCACGTGGATATGGAATCTCTGCCATGCTTCGAGCCTGTCCTTAGTGTTCTTCACGATGCAGGATTACTGAATTTCTGCACTGACATTTGCGATTGGAATGAAGAACTCATTCTTCAGTTCTATGCAACGCTGCATATCACTGAAATGCTGAAGATGTCAATTCATGGGTGTTGGATTGGATGACTGAAAACACTCACTACAAGGTGCCGGCAACTGAATTGCTTCATGTCCTTCCTCTCGATCCTCCCCATGACAGTGCACGTTGCATCTACAATGACCCTGAACTGACAAATCATTATATGCAAGTGCTCATGAAGCCTTTGAAGCCTGGACAGGCCCCACGGACCAAATTCCTCGTCAAGGAATTACTCTATGTGGCTCGGACTCTCTATCGCATTCTGACGAAGACAATGAGTCCTATCAAAGGCCACGACTCAAATGATGAAGAAATCGTTGGCATCATGAAGAATATGCTTTTCAACATCATTCATGGCGTTCCCGTCAACCTCCATGATTTCTTCATGAGGACTCTGGCAAATGTTGCTATGTCACCATTCGAGCTGAAGCCCTATGCGCCTTGGATTATGAGATTCATCAGGGCAAGGTCTTCACTGAATTACAAAGCTGACACTCTGAACCACGATAGCTACTTGCCTCCCATTGAAGTCCTCAAACGGCCCGTTTCATCATCTGATGATAAAGGCAAGGCAGCTGCTGTGATCGATGAAGGCATTCGTCCATTGGATGGTCAATTTTGCCTGGCTACATCTTACTCTACCAATGACGACTCTGCCACACATGACTCTGCCGCAAATACCTCAGCTAAGCAAAATCCTCAAGCCACAGCACCCAGGGTGATGACTGATCGTGAGTTACTCCTCAGTCTTCATTAGAAGGTTGATCGCAATCACAAATGGGTAAAGCGTCAGTTTGGTGCACTTCTTCACAATATGACCTCAACACACAATGCAGTGAAGAAGAACCACTACTACCTTCATGAAACCCTCAACCGCACCTGGGCTGTCCTCACTCATGTTTATAGCGCTGAAGAACTGAAGACTATGGGTCTCAAGCAAGAATTTGACTGGTCTGCACCTCCTCCGAAGAAATTCAAGAGGGTCAAAGTTCCTGATCTGGTGGCCAGCTCTTATTCTTCATCGCGTGACACTGATGAGTATGAAGATTTGGACGACACTACGGCAGGCCTTGCTACAAAAAACAACCCCGACAATGCTGGCGCTCCTCCATCGACTTGAAATTCTTCAGGGGAGTTAGTCCTCAGTTTCAATCCTTTTGGTCATTTGATGACAAAGGGGGAGAAATCTGAGTTAGTCTTCAAGCGGGTCTATATTAAGGGCGTTTTTTAAGTTACAACTCTCGTTCTTTCGAAACTTTTATTGGATCGAGTTGTAATCTTAAACTCGATGGTGCTCTGATACTTTTGCATGGTGCTCTGATACTTTTGATGCACTGTGCTCTGATACTTTTGATGAACTATTCTGCATGCTTATTCCTCATTAATATTATTGCTCGCATGCTGAATTACATCAGGCACCATATTTCATCATGCATTTCAAATTCTTCATATTATATATCAAATGCGTGTATGAATTACAAGATATAGGGGGAGATCTCCATGATTCAACTCTTCAAATGTGCATTGCCTCAAAAGCAAATTCCTCACTATGCACATCTTCAGGGGAGTTCTTCTATATCTTGCAATCAAATTCCTCAATATCAGTATTTACACTTCATATGTTTATCCCCGTTGAAAACTTAACCTATGTTGTCATCAATCACCAAAAAGGGGGAGATTGTAAGTGCATCTAGTGCCCCTTAGTGATTTTGGTGTATTGAAGACTTATAGGTTAAGGGACTAATGCGTTTGTGAGTGTACACAGGTCTATAAGTCTACGAGGAGTTTGATATTTACAGAGAAAGTCGACCCCTAAAAATGAAGTTCTTCGACTGAAGACTTTGACATTCTGAAGACTTTCTGAAGACTTTGAAAGTGAAGAAATTGGTGTGACCTTGAAGACTTGGTATTCATTTGAGGAACATGAAGCATGAAGACTTTTGTTTTCGTAGTTTCATTTTCTCTTTCTTGAGTCATAGGAAACACCGTACTGTTAAAGGGGGTCGAGGAAATACTAAGGAAAAATTTCCATGTGATGCTCAACTCAAAATCCTACACCTACCAATCCCTTCGAGTGAAGCCATTGGAAATCTCATACAGTTCAGTCAATTTCTTCAGTGACAGAGACGCAGTTCTTCTAGTCACTGAGGACTTTGCTCTGACTGAGGAGTTAGGAATTCTCCAGTGCGAATTGCCTACACAGTGAGGAACATGATAGCCCTGAGGAATTTGAGAGTCAAATTTCCGACCGTTGCTGTGCTACGCGCGAGCTGTCCCAAAATATCCTATCCACCTAACGGTCATATCATTGAAGGGCATTTATGTCTTATCATGTCGGGCTGCTCCCTAGGCTATAAATAGCCGCCCCCTACAACCACTAGCTGGTTGGCTGCTCCAAGAAAACTTGACACTTGTCATTTGAGAGCAACCCATCCTCCGAGGACTTTGAGCGAAAATCATCAAGTGAGGAAATCCCAAAACCAAACCCCCACAAACCCAAAGTGATTGAGCATCACTGAAGAAATTGATCCTGCGTGGATCCGACGCTTGTTACCTTTGAAGACTGTGCTTCTTCCAGACGGTTAGGCGTCATGGTCTAGAGCATCCAAGAGGAATTGTGGATCGCCGAGTGACCAAGTCTGTGAAGGTTTGGAAGTCACCTGAAGACTTACCACAAGTGATTGGACGAGGTCTGTGTGGCCTTAGTTCAAGGAGAATACGGTGAGGACTGGGTGTCCTGAGCTGCGTGCTCAGTGACTGGGTGTCCGAGACTACGTGTCCTCGAGTTTAAATACTCAGCCGCTCCAACCAGACGTACAACTGAGACAGCAGTTGGAACTGGTTTACCAAATCATTGTCTTCACCAACTAACTGGTTCTATTTCCTCAACCCTTTCATTTCCTCATTACTGTGTTGATTGTTTGTTCATATCTGTGCTTGAAGACTTTGACTAAAGACTTTCTCAATTTCCTCAGTTCAATTTCTTCAGTTTGTTTGTCTTCATCTTGTGTTATCCTGTGATTACGCTTTCTGTACTCTGTGCTAGTCTTCATTTCATCATGATGACCATGCTTGTATTCTGTTATGCTTACTTCTGAGTACTTATTCCGCTGCAAGTATTTCTTCGCTAAGGAATTTACTCACCAGCAAATTCCTCAGTGAAGAATTCATAAAAATCGCCTATTCACCCCCCCCCTCTAGTCGATATAACGCACTTTCAGGGATTTGCAAACTTCAACACAAGTATTTCTCAAATTCATAATCACCCAACTAGCACGACTTTGATATTATCACCTCCATATCTCAAAACAATTATCAAGCATCAAACTTATCTTAGTATTCAATTCACTCAAAAGAAAGTTTCACATATCTTGAATACCAAGTATATTAACATTAAGCAAATTACCATGCTATTAAAGACTCTCAAAATAATCTAAGTGAAGCATGAGAGATCAATAGTTTCTTTAAAACAAATCCACCACCATGCTCTAAAAGATCTAAGCGAAGCACTAGCGCAAAAAAAATTATCATGCTCAAAAGATATAAGTGAAGCACGATGAGCAAAACTATCAAGCTCAAAAGATATAAGTGAAGCACATAGAGTATTCTAACAAATTCCAATTCATGTATGGCTCTATTAAAATATGTGTACATCAAGGATGATTTTGGTAGCCTAACAAGCAAAGACACAAATAATATAAGACGCTCCAAGCAAAACATATATCATGTTGGTGAATAAAAATATAGCTCCAAGTAAATTACCGATGGAAGTGGACGAAAGAGGGGATGCCTTCCGGGGCATCCCCAAGCTTTGACTTTTTGGTGTCCTTGGATTATCTTGGGGGTTCCATGGGCATCCCCAAGCTTGGTCTCTTGCCACTCCTTGTTCCATAATCCATCAAAAGAATTCACCAAAACTTGAAAACTTCACAACACAAAACTCAACAGAAATCTCGTGAGCTCCGTTAGAGAAAGAAAACAAAAGACTACTTCAAGGTACAGTAATGAACTCATTCTTTATTTATATTGGTGTTAAACCTACTGTATTCCAACTTCTCTATGGTTTATAAACTAATTTACTAGCCATAGATTCATCAAAATAAGCAAACAACACACGAAAAACAGAATCTATCAAAAACAGAACAGTCTGTAGCAATCTGTAACTAACGCAAACTTATGGAACTCTAAAACTTCTACTAAAATAGGAAGTCCTGGAAAATTTGCTTATTGATCAGCAGAAAAAAGAATCAACGCAAAATCACGTTCCTGTGATTTATCATAACTAAATTCGTGCGCGCAAAGTTTCTGTTTTTCAGCAGAATCAAATCAACTATCATCGTAGGTTATCCTATAGGTTCTACTTGGCACGAATACTAATTAAAACATAAAACCACATCCAAACAGAAGGTATATGGATTATTTATTCCTAAACAGAAGCAAAAACAAAAAACACAAAATAAAATTGGGTTGCCTCCCAACAAGCGCTATCATTTAACGCCCCTAGCTAGGCATAAAAGCAAGGATAGATCTAGGTATTGCCATCTTTGGTAGGCAATCCATAAGTGGCTCTCATGATAGATTCATATGGTAATTTTATTTTCTTTCTAGGGAAGTGTTCCATACCCTTCTTTAAGGGAAATTGGAATCTAATATTCCCTTCCTTCATATCAATAATTGCACCAATCGTTCTAAGGAAAGGTCTACCAAGAATAATAGGACATGAAGGATTGCAATCTATATCAAGAATGATAAAATCTACGGGCACATAATTCCTATTTGCAACAATAAGAACATCATTAATTCTTCCCATATGTTTTTTAATAGTGGAATCCGCAAGATGCAAGTTTAGAGAGCAATCATCAAAATCACGGAAATCTAGCAAATCACATAAAGTTTTGGGGATAGTAGAGACACTAGCACCAAATCACACAAAGCATGAAACTCAAAATCTTTAATTTTAATTTTAATAGTAGGTTCCCATTCATCATAGAGTTTTCTAGGGATAGAAACTTTCAACTCAAGTTTTTCTTCATAAGATTGCATCAAAGCATCAATAATATGTTCGGTAAAGGCCTTATTTTGACTATAAGCATGAGGAGAATCTAGCACAGATTGCAACAAGGAAATACAACCAATCAAAGAGCAATTTTCATAATTAAATTACTTGAGATACAAAATAGTGGGTTTAGCAACATCACGGTTTTTATTTATTTCAATCCCACTTTCATCAATTTCATCATCAAGATCTAGAAACTCTGAATTCTTAGAACGCCTTCTAGGTAAAGGAAGATAATCTTCAGGTTCATCAAGATTCATATTGCAAAACAAAGATTTAATGGGGGACACATCAATAACTTTTAGATCTTCATCTTGATTTTCATAGGAATTCGGTTTAGCGGCCATCTTATTGACTAAGGTAGCTTGCATATCCGAAATTTCAGCGATCATCTTTTCAAGACGAGCAATTTGGGCCCTTATACCATCAAATTCTTTAGACATATCATCGAGTTCTTTATTCATAAAGCTCATAAAACTTTTTTGTTCCTTAAGTTCGTTTCTAAAGAAATTATTATGCTCAAATTGCAAAACCATAAACTTTCTAACATTGCTTTCGATCTCCTCTAGCCTTTTAAGGTGAAGGTCACCAAATCTAGGTAAAGCCATCGCAACAAATAGGCAAACTAACACATGAGTAAGCAGAAAGGAAAACGGGAAAGAGAAGAGGCAAATGGCAAATAATGTAATGCGAGAGATAGGGATTGCGATGGGTACTTGGTATGGTTGACTTGCTTGCGTGAGCCTCCCCGGCAACGGCGCCAGAAATTCTTCTTGCTACCTCTTGAGCACTGCATTGGATTTCCCCGAAGAGGAGAGGATGATGCAGCAAAGTAGCGTAAGTATTTCCCTCAGTTTTTGAGAACCAAGGTATCAATCCAGTAGGAGACCACGCACAAGTCCCTCGTACCTACACAAAACGATAGCAACTCGCAACCAACGCTTAGGGGTTGTCAATCCCTTCACGGTCACTTACGAGAGTGAGATCTGATAGAGATAATATTTTTGGTATTTTTGATAGATAGATGCAAAGTAAAATGTAAAGGCAAAGTAAAAACAAAGCAAGTAAATAAAGTGATATAGATTGATATGATGAGAATAGACCAGGGGCATAGGTTTCATTAGTGGCTTCTCTCAAGAGCATAAATATTCTACGGTGGGTGAACAAATTACTGTTGAGCAATTGACAGAATTGAGCATAGTTATGAGTATATCTAGGCAATGATCATGTACATAGGCATCACGTCCAAAACAAGTAGATCGAAACGATTCTGCATCTACTACTATTACTCCACTCATCGACCGCTATCCATCATGCATCTAGAGTATTAAGTTAAAAACAGAATAACGCCGTAAGCAAGATGACATGATGTAGAGGGATAGATTCATGCAATATGATAAAAACCCCATCTTGTTATCCTCGATGGCAACAATACAATACATGCCTTGCTGCCCCTTCTGTCACTGGGTACGGACACCGCAAGATTGAACCCAAAGCTAAGCACTTCTCCCATTGCAAGAACTACCAATCTAGTTGGCCAAACCAAAAAGGATAATTCGAAGAGACTTGCAAAGATAACTCAATCCTACATAAAAGAATTCAGAGAAGAATCAAATATTTTCCATAGATAATACTGGATCATAAACCCACAATTCATCGGTCTCAACAAACACACCACAAAAAGAAGATTACATCGAATAGATCTCCACGAGAGAGGGGGAGAACATTGTATTGAGATCCAAAAAGAGAGAAGAAGCCATCTAGCTACTAGCTATGGACCCGAAGGTCTGAAGTAAACTACTCACACTTCACCGGAGGGGCTATGGTGATGATGTATAAGCCCTCCGTGGTGGATGCCCCCTCCGGCGGAGCTCCAGAACAGGCCCTAAGATGGGATCTCGTGGATACAGAAGGTTGCGGCGGTGGAATTAGGTTTTTGGCTCCTATTCTAATCGTTCGGGGATACGTAGGTATATATAGGAGGAAGGAATACGTCGGTGGAGCTCCGAGGGGCGCACGAGGTAGGGGGCGCGCCCAGGGGGACGCCCTCCACCCTCGTGACCTCCTCGGGCACTACTTGGAGTAGGGTCCAAGTCTCCTGGATCACGTTCGGTTGGAAAATCACGATCCCGAAGGTTTCATTCTGTTTGGACTCCGTTTGATATTCCGTTTCTTAGAAATACTAAAAAAGGCAAAAAACAGCAATTCTGGGCTGGGCCTCCGGTTAATAGGTTAGTCCCAAAAGTAATATAAAAGTAGAAAATAAAGCTCAATATAGTCCAAACCAGTAGATAAAGTAGCATGGAGCAATCAAAAATTATAGATACGTTGGAGACGTATCAGCCATGTGAATGTGGAGAAAGAAATCTTCTATCCATACCGCGGGGTCTGTAGTCCCATCATATGATTCGATGTTCACGGGCTTAAACCCTTCTGGGAATTCATGATCCATTACTTCATCAGTGAAGCATAGGGGGTGTGCGGCGCCTCTATGCCGGGCTACATCACGACGTAGCTCAAACGAGTCTGGTCTGCTGTAATCGGCCCGGACGGATTTGTATTTAGTATATCCGGCATGACGGTCATCGTCCCGCGTTGGGGCGCGCCCCCGTGATCCATAGATCGATCTTGACTGTCCTGCTTTGTTTTTCAATTTGTCTCGCAGGTCATGCATGTAGCCCCGGGCCTTCGTGTTTTCGCTTGTTTAGCGACAGGGTGCGGGCCGGACTTCGGGTTGATATGTCGCTTTGTCTCGGCCACGAGGTGGCCGGTCAGCCGCATCATGTGCTGGTAGTGTGGGCTTTAATGCCTCCTCCTCACGTTGAGGTAGCAACCTGCGCTTTGGGTAACTTTTGGTTGTGCGCTCGAGTCCGTATTCCTCGGCATCCAGGACCTCGGTCCATCTATCAGTTAGCAGATCTTGGTCAGCTTGAAGCTGCTGCTGTTGTTTCTTCAGGCTTTTTGCAGTGGCTATAAGCCGGCGCTAGAAGCGCTCCTGCTCGACGGGGTCCTCAGGCATGATGAATTCTTTGTCACCGAGGCTTACCTCGTCTTCGGAGAGAGGCATGTAATTGTCGTCCTCCGAATTTCCATCCATTGTCTGTTTATCGGGGCTAACTTGCCCATCATCCTGTCCGGCTTGCTCGAAGCTTGGTTGGGCGGGATTGTTTTCATCTTCGGCACCATCCGGAGTGCTATTGTCTCATGTGCCGGTATCGCCATTTTTGTTGTGGCGGGGCTTAGAGTGGCGCCGTCGGCGCTTAGATTGCTTCTCGAGGGGATTATCCTCTGTCGCCTCGTCGCCATTGCTTTCTTTGGGCGTGTCCACCATATATATATCATATGATGAGGTGGCTGTCCAGCGCCCTATGGGCGGTGGTTCCTGTTCTTCTCCTGCATCGTCGTCCATACCGTCGATGTCTTCGGAATCGAAGTCAAGCATGTCGGTTAAGTCGTCGACAGTGGCTATTAAGTGGGTGGTGGGTGGGGAACGAATTTCTTCGTCGTCCGCTTCCCACTCAAGCCGGACATAGTTCGGCCAAGAGTCTCCTAACAGGGAGAGAGACTTCAATGAATTTAGCACGTCGCCCAAGGGCGAGTGCTGAAAGATATCCGCAGAGGTAAACTCCATGATCGGTGCCCAAACGGATTTGATAGGCACAGACGTGCGCGGTTTGGAGCCTATGGTCGGAGACGAGTCCGAGGGTCTGATGACACGGACCTCTTTGGGGGTGAAGTCTGTGTTCGGCCCCAACACCGATGAGTGTGCGGCCTCCGCAGCGGGGTCTATCCACCCGTCCTCGGATGGCACGATTTGCTATGGATCTAGGGCCAGGGCAGCTGCAGGTGCATTCTACTGAACAACGTCTGATGGCAGATCTACGTCATGCTCATCGCGACTGTACGGCGTACCTGTCATGGGTTTGAATCCGTCGAAGATCAAGTCTCCGAGGATGTCGGCGGTGTAGTTCAGGCTTCCAAACCTGACCTGATGACCAGGGGCGTAGCTATCGATCTGCTCCAGATGGCCAAGCGAGTTGGTGCACAGTGAGAAGCCGCCGAATAAGAAGATCTGTCTGGGGAGGAAAACCTCACCCTGGATCGCATCGCTGTAGATGATTGAAGGAGCCATCAGGCCTTATCGTGACGGCATAGTGGAACTCTCAATGAAAGCACCAATGTCGGTGTCAAAACCGGTGGATCTCGGGTAGGGGGTCCCGAACTGTGCGTCTAAGGCTAATGGTAACTGGAGGCGGGGGACACAATGTTTACCCAGGTTCGGGCCCTCTCGATGGAGGTAATACCCTACTTCCTAATTGATTGATCTTGATGATATGAGTATTACAAGAGTTGATCTACCACTAGATCGTAGAGGCTAAACCCTAGAAGCTAGCCTATGATTATGATTGTTGTTGTCCTACGGACTAAACCCTCTGGTTTATACAGGCACCGGAGGGGGCTAGGGTTACACAGAGTCGATTACAGAGAAGGAGATCTACATATCCGGATTGCCAAGCTTGCCTTCCACGCAAAGGAGAGTCCCACCCAGACACGGGACGAAGTCTTCAATCTTGTATCTTCATAGTCCAACAGTCCGGCCAAAGTATACAGTCCGGCTATCCGAGGACCCCCTAATCCAGGACTCCCTCAATGGCCACTGCACCTGTCGCAAGGCGGGGGAGAAAGCTTGTAGGCCTGCGATGCCTCCGAATGCGCCTGCCGGCCCGATGGGTGGAGCAGCGCCTGCCATGGAAACCACACGGCGCGGGTGAAGCGCGGCTGATGGGGAAGCAGATCTTTGACACACGCCCCTATCTGGCGCACCAAATGTCGGATTCATGGCTCCACAGACCCTTGAGAAGGTTCAAACTCTGGGGCGTGTGTGAAGAACTCAACCTCTCCAGCCAGCCAGTTCGGCGTCCCCACGGCCTAGCTCGACGAACAAGCAAGAAGATGGACATGGCAGTTTACCCAGGTTTGGGCCACCTTGCGGTGTAAAACCCTTCTCCTGCTTTGTGGTGGATTAGCCTCGTGAGGGGCTGAGGATGAACTAGTACAAGGGAAGAACAACCTTAGGAGGTCGTTCCAGTGTGGATGTGAGCTGAGGGAATTCGATCATCTGGTCCCCTGCTATGGTGGTGGCTTGCCTATATTTATAATGGCCTTGGTCCCCTTTCCCCAAAACGTAGGCGGGAAGGGATCCCATAGTGGCCAATTTTAACGGGGACAAGTAGTACATCTTATCCTGAAAAAAGGTGGTCTTCTCCTACAAAGCTCCTGGTCATGACGTTGCGGTGGGCTCGGTGATGACATTTGTCCTGCTGTCCTGGCAGTCTTGGTCTTGTTGTGCGGGAATGGAAACCTTTGGGAGATTCCTCGGGACCCCGCGGCTGCGCTTGCCTCCTTAGCACCAAAGAGGGAATATGCTGCTCTGCGCCCGGTGGCGCCTGCCTGGCCTTGATCATCATTGTCGGTGTCAAAACTGGCGGATCTCTGGTAGGGGGTCCCGAACTGCGCGTCTAAGGCTAATGGTAACAAGAGGCGGGGGACACAATGTTTACGCAGGTTCGGGCCCTTTCTATGGAGGTAATACCCTACTTCCTGCTTGATTGATCTTGATGATATGAGTATTACACGAGTTGATCTACCACAAGATCGTAGAGGTACCGGAGGGGGGCTAGGGTAACACAGAGTATTACACGAGTTGATCTACCACAAGATCTTGATGATATGAGTATTACGGATTAAACCCTCCAGTTTATATAGACATCGGAGGGGGGCTAGGGTAGCACAGAGTCGGTTACAGAGAAGGAAATTTACATATCTGAATTGCCAAGCTTGCCTTCCACGCAAAGGAGAGTCCCACCCGGACACAGGACGAAGTCTTCAATCTTGTATCTTCATAGTCCAACAGTCTGGCATAAGTATATAGTCCGGCTGTCCGAGGACCCCCTAATCCAGGACTCCCTCAGTAGCCCCTGAACCAGGCTTCAGTGACGATGAGTTCGGCGCGCAGATTGTCTTCGGCATTGCAAGGCGGGTTCCTTCTCTGAATACTCCAAAGAAGATCTTGAACACAAGAATCATGTCCGACTCTGCAAAACAAGTTCCACATACCATCGTAGAGAGCACAATATTCCACAAGTCTAATCTACTGACAGTTTTTTCATAGCGTGACATCACGCTGCGGCCCGGTCATTATTCGAACCATTTTTCATAACCTGCTATTGCACATCTTGCGAGGCGGTTTTATCGGCACGCCTTGTTGAAGCAGAGATCGTGTCCCCTTATCACGGGATTCTCATTAATACGGGTGTGGGTAACCCAACCGCGCCATCAACACAGCGCTTGGGGAATAAGCGAGTTTCCAGGGCAAGTGGGGAGGCGCAGGATCCCCGCTGCCTTTATAAGGAGATAAGGACTCTCCTTTTTCACCCACGCCTTCTTCTTCCTGTGCTCATCCATTTTCTCTCGCTCGAGCTCCAGGGCCCAAGCATTCGCCTTCTCCGCCCACAAAGGCCCTCCGAAAATGTCCGGATATGGAGCAGGAGGCAAGTGGATGGCCTCTACTGTCCGGGAGAAAGATATCAAGAAACTTCGGGAGGCCGGATATCTGGCCAAGAAGATTGGCCACCGCCTTCCAATGGTGGGACAGATTGTCCCTACTCCGGGACCCCACGAGAGGGTTGTATTCCTCCCTCACTTTGTCCGCGGGCTAGGGTTACCCCTCCACCCATTCGTTCGCGGCATTATGTATTACTATGGGATTGATTTTCAAGATCTATCCCCCAATTCCTTCCTCAACATCTCGACATTCATCGGCGTGTGCGAGGCCTTTCTCCGCATCTCCCCACACTTCGGTTTATGGCTGAAGATTTTTAATATGAAACCCAAGGTGGTGAGTGGCAAGCACGCTGAGTGCGGAGGAGCCATGGTAAGCAAGATGCCCAACGTCACATGGCCATCAGGTACCTTCAATGATTCCGTCAAAGGGTGGTAACAATAGTGGTTCTATGTCACTGAGCCATGCGGCACAAAATGGGTCGCAGCTCCCGAATTCCAATCTGGAGCTCCATCGCGTCTTACGTCCTGGCCCAAGAAAGGCCTGAACTGGTCTTCGCCAGATGAGTTGTCGGTGCTCCAGACGTGCGTCAAGGGTATGGAAGACAAGAATATCAAACTTGTTAATGTAGTCTAGGTGATGTTAGTTCGCCGGATTCTCCCTTGTCAACACAGGGCTTGCAATTTATGGGAATTCGACCCGGCAAAGCACCAGACCCTACTAGGGTTTTTCGACTCATCGCACAAAGACATCTGGAAGGTGCTCTTTAAGTCCGGCAAATCATGGCAGGATTCAGCCGAGGACCGCGGGTACCAACTGTCCCGACCCGCGAGTTCGGTAAGTGTTCATATGCTAGCAAGTCATACGCTTTATCTGCATAATCCAAGGGAAATGCTTAATGTGTTTTTCCTCGACTCTCCTAGGGCTGGACGAAGAAGGCAGGGCGGATCTACTGCCCGGCCCCACTGCCAGAAGAACCAGCCGGCCCACTTCTGACGAAGATGTTGGTGCCGGCGCCTTACAAGGCACCGAAGAAGAAGACCGGGAAAGAGGCAAAATAGACCAGGGGCGGCCGTCATCGCCAAGGAACTTCGGACACAACATCCGAAGACTCCGAGGCCCGCTCTTCCTCTGAAGAGGATGAGGAAGAGGAGGAAAGCCGACCCCCCCACCCATTGAGGGGAAGAAAGAAAAGGACGGCCTCCACACACTTGGAGGCTGGGTCGCCTAAGAAGGGAAGAACTCCCCTTCCGGAGGAATCCGCCACCGCCACCGACGGCAACCCGGAGTGGGATCGCAGGGTCTATCCCCTGGTGAAATCGTGAGTATATAAAACCCGAGCATGTTTACACATCCAGACTCACTATCGTATGACGTTTAATCATTGAGTCACAATTTTTTGCAATCCGGCGAGATCCCACACCGAAAAATCCTCCTCGGAGGATTCACCGGGTTCGGATGCTATGGACAGCCGGACACCCCCGACGGTCTCCTCCCCAAAACACGCGAATGACATCGGGGTATCGTCCCGAAGGGACCCAGCCCAAGGAGGAGGCGGGGGGACCGTCAAGGCGGCGCCAGAGGGTTAAACCTCGGTGGCCGGACACATGGGGGAAAAAGTTCCCGTGGACACTGACGGCGGGGGCTATCTTGAATTCGGCCCCTAGCCGGACCCAGTTCCGGAGACTAACACAGCTCCGAAATCAGGCAGGCAACCTCCCTTGACGGAAGGGGGTGCACCTGTCCCATCGGCAACCTCTGCCCAACCAGAGGTTCCAGACACTTTATCAGCGGCGCTGAAGAGCGCCTCCATTGTTGAAGAACACCGTGCCCTTATGGGTGCGGTGATTGAGAAGATTCAGTCCGCTAAAAGCGGGCTGAATGAAGCCTGCTTCAGCCTTATAGCGGGCTTTGAGGTATGTTGTGAGGTTTCAAAGAGTGTTATAGTATAGGTAGTAGCCCCTGATACATTGTTCGGTGTTCGAAAGAAAGAACCGGACAGAGGATCAAATACGTGTTCGCAAGAGACTCACCTTGTGACACCTCTCCCTCTTTTGTTTTTTATAAGCAGGTGTTTGTAGCGACTATCGTCTCTCATACTGCGGAAGTCTCCAGACTAAAGCAGAGTATGGAGCGGGCCAAAGAAGATCTTGGCCAAGTGAAAAAGCAGTTGGAGGATAACCAAGGTATGCAAAAAACCTTGTTCGCGTTCAGCGGGAATGAATAATTGAGTATGATGAAAATATTTTCATGATGTGCTCTAGGGGCGATAGCCGAAGTCGAGGATCTTTAGAAGGCGGTGGCCGAGGCCGAGAAGAAGGCAGCCGCAGAGCAGGCTCTTCGTGAAAAGCAAGAGGCCAGGGTTATTGAAGCTGAGCAAGAGCTCCAAGAGGCCGTGAAGAAATGCGAGACCTTGGAGCAGAGTTTAACGGAGAAAGAATCCGAACTCGCCAAGGCTCATCAAGCCGCACGCGATGCCCGGGGCGAAGCCCAAGGCGCCCTGCAAGAAATCCAGGAGGCGAGGAAGATCGCGGCGGGTAAGGCTTTTTCTATGCAAAGCCAATATTTGAATGGAGAAAATCACGTTACTAATTTGAATTCGGATTCTCCAGGGGTGTTTGCGGAACTGCCACGCAGCGTATCTGATGCCGCACAATTCTACCGAGCCGAAGAAAGGAGCACTGCAGAGAAGCTCTTCTGGTCGTAGTATCTGGCGCCAGAGTATCCAATGCCCTTTGCCGACCAACTGAAGCAGTTGGCCGAACTGCATAGAGCGGCCGAACTAGCCATGAAGGATTTAATTATCCGGCTGTGGCCCGCCAAGGCGATTCCCAGCAGCTACTTTGGGCTCGTGAAGCGGCTTGTAAGTGCCTGCCCTCGACTTGAAGTCATCAAGCGGTCGGTCTCTATGGAAGGTGTGCGAATGGCCTTCGCCCGCCCGAAGGTGCACTGGGCGAAGATGGACGCCAAAAAGCTGATGACCGAAGGACCGCCTGTGGGGAAGGAGCACCGCAAGCCCGAGTTATATTATAATAGTGTCCTGAAAGGATCTCGCCTTGTCGCGGAGCAATGTGCCAAGGACATTATATTCCCATGAATACATTCATATTGTCCTATGCAATGTTAAACAAGGTCATTTATATTATATAGTGCCTGTTATTTGCAAGTTTTACCTCTTGTGCGTCCGTTTTATATATTAATCTGAGAGTTGGCCAGTCGTTGGCTTCTGCCCCCACGTAGGAAATACGGGGGTGTTCGGGATAAACTTGAGCACTCTTTACCCCAGTTTTGGGTCCTTGAAGGAGCTGTTCAGCGCAACGAACCAGGCAATCAGACTATAAGGCTTTATCACCCTCACTTAACCATAGGAGTTTGACAAAAGAAAGGTTGGCGCAACCCCTGGTGTTCGGAAGACCGCACTAGGGGCTCTATAAGCGCCTGATCGGAAGAAAAAGTCGATCCATCACACGCTGCATTAGTTATCGCATAATGCGGAAGAAATCCTTAAAGATTTGGTAACCTCTCGAACAGCTGACCAGCTCTCGCCGTATCATGACAGTCAGTTTTCGGCTTTCTCTACTGAGGCGCTCATCCGGAAGAACCGGGACGCAATCGCAGTAGTTCTCCCTTTACTACCCTAGCCGATATAGCGGAACGTAGGGTAGCAAGCACAGGAGCCGGGCAACCCAACTATTGATCCAAGACATGATTCGGAGCCGATGCATATAATGCTATAAGTTCGGGGTGCCGAACGACCGTGAAGGTGTTCGGACTTTATTGCCGTATTATGGGTACAATGAGGCCCCTGGCATTTTAAGGCATATCGTAGTGTATGGATGCCATTTGACAAAGAGTATCAATAAGAAACAATAGCAAGTAAGCGTCATATAAAGCCACATATTGTAATTGAATAATACGTCGATGCGTACGAGTACATGTGATGAGATAAAAAGAAATATGACTTCAGAACCTGCTGAGACCAGGCGGGGGAGGCTGTGTGCGGATCCGAGTTGTAATTGGATGGTCATCGAGGGGAATATCTAAGGATTCCCTTACGCGTTCGAGTTGTTTCCCTCCTTGGTATATTCATCCCCTCATGGGTTTGGTCGCCATGTCGCCGGTGATGGCCTACCCGAAAGTGGACCTGCAAAGAAAATGCAAAAAATGTTTGTGTGCGACGGAGCGGTTAGGCCGCATTGCGTGGCCTATCCTGGCTTTGCCTCCGTCTACCGCCGGAGTGTTTAATTGAGCTCTTGACGGGCTGGGCTATTCTGCCACAGAGTGGTTCGGACTCTTTTGATGGTGTCCGGGAACCTGGCTGTCGAGTGAAGGCTCGATTGAAAAATGCCACTCTTGCACTTCTATTGTTAAGGCGGCGGTGTGCTCTTCAGTACGGAGGGAGCATTCGGCTTCGCCATTAACAATTATGACGCCGCGTGGACCGGGCATCTTGAGCTTAAGATAAGTGTAATGGGGCACCGCATTGAATTGAGAGAACGCGGTACGTCCGAGCAATGCATGGTAGCTACTGCGAAAAGGGACAATATCAAAGATTAACTCTTCATTGCGAAAATTATCCGGGGGTCCGAAGACTACCTCTAGAGTGACGGAGCCTGTATAGCGGGCCTCCACACCTGGTATAACACATTTAAATGTGGTTTTAGTTGGTTTGATCTTTGAAGGATCAATACCCATCTTGTGCACTGTATCATGATAAAGCAGGTTTAGGTTGCTGCCTCCGTCCATAAGGACTCGTGTGAGGTGGAATCCGTCAATTATTGGGTCGAGGACAAGTGCGGCTGAGTTGCCCTAACTGGTATTGGTCGGACGATCCTTACGGCCAAAGGTGATCGGGCCGGACGACCATAGGTTATATTTTGGGGCGACTGACTCCGTTGCGTCGACATCCCTAAGTGTGCGCCTCCGCTCCCGCTTGGGAATATGAGTGGCGTTTATCATGTTCACCGTTTTGATTTGTGGGGGAAACTTCTTTTGCCCTCCTATGTTCTGTGGCCGGGGCTCCTCGTCATCGTCATCGCTCTGTGACCCCTTCTCCTTGCTCTCGGCACCTAACCTGTCGGCTTGTTTGAAGACCCAGTATTCTCTGTTGGTGTGATTGGCTGGTGTTCCCGTGGTGCCGTGAATTTGGCATGGACGGTCGAGTATACGGTCCAGATTGGACGTGCCCGAGCTGTTTCTTTTGAATTGTTTCTTCCTTTGATCGGTAGTAGAGCCACTGAATCCGGCATTGATGGTCGTGTCTTCGGTGTTGTCGCCATTATTACGACGCTTGTGTTTGCTGCGTCTGGGCTTGCCGTTGTTATCTCTTGGTTCAGAAGTCCCATGCTTGCTTGAGACGATGTTTCTACGAGCTAGCCAGCTGTCCTTGCCCGCACAGAAGCGGGTCATGAGTGTCGTAAGGGCTGCCATGCATTTCGGCTTCTCTTGGCCAAGGTGTCGGGCAAGCCACTCGTCATGGATGTTGTGCTTAAAGGCCGCTAGGGCTTCGGCATCCGGACAGTCGACAATTTGGTTCTTTTTAGTTAGGAACCGAGTCCAGAATTTCCTGGCTGACTCTCCGGGCCGTTGGGTTATGTGACTTAAGTCATCAGCGTCCGGTGGTCACACATAAGTGCCCTAGAAGTTATCAAGGAATGAGTCTTCCAGGTTTTCCCAACTGCCAATGGAGTTTGCCGGCAGACTATTCAGCCAGCCGAGCTGGTCCCTTGAGCTTTAGTGGGAGATACTTGATGGCATGTAGATCATCACCGCGGGACATGTGAATGTGGAGAAGGAAATCTTCAATCCATACCGCGGGGTCTGTTGTCCCATCATATGTTTCGATGTTTACGGGTTTAAACCCTTCTGGGAACTCATGCTCCATTACTTCGTCAGTGAAGCATAGGGGGTGTGCCGCGCCTCTATGCCAGGCTACGTCGCGACGCAGTTCCAATAAGTCTGGCCTGCTGTATTCGGCCCGGGCGGATTTGTATTTAGTATATATGGCGTGGCGGTCATCGTCACGTGTTGGGGCACGCCCCCACGATCCATAGATCGATCTTGACTGTCCTGCTTTGTTTTTCAATTCGTCTCGCAGGTCATGCGTGTAGCCCCGGGCCTTCATGTTTTTATTTGATTGGAAACGGGGTGCGGGCCGGTGTTCGGGCTGATATGTCGCTTTGTCTCGGCCACGAGGTGGTCGGCCAGCCGCATCCTGCGCTGGTGGTGTAGGCTCTAGTGCCTCGTCCTCGAATTGAGGTAACAACCTGCGCCTCGGGTAGCTTTTGGTTGGGCGGTCGAGTCCGTATTCCTCGGCTGCCAGGACCTCAGTCCATCTGTCAGTGAGCAGATCTTGTTCAGCTTGAAGCTTCTGCTGTTTTTTCTTCAGGCTCTTTGCAGTGGCTATAAGCCAGCGCTTGAAGCGCTCCTACTCGACGGGATCCTCAGGCACGATAAATTATTCATCGCTGACGCTCACCTCATCTTCGGAGAGGGGCATGTAATTGTCATCCTCCGAGTCTTCATCCATTGCCTGTTCATTAGGGCTAGCTTGCCCGTCCTCCCGTCCGGCCTGCTCGAAGCTTGGCAGGTCGGGATTGTTTTCGTCTTCGGCGTCATCCGGAGTGTTATTGTCTCTTGTGCAGGTATCGCTGTTTTTGCTATGGCGGGATTTAGAGCGGCGCCGCTGACGTCGGTGCTTTGGTTGCTTCTCAAGAGGATCACCCTCTGTTGCTTCCTTTTGACCCTCGCCATTGTCTTCTTTGGGTGTGTCCATCATATATATATATATATATCATATGATGAGGTAGCAGTCCAGCGCCCTGTGGGTGGTGGTTCCTGTTCTTCTCTGGCATCGTCGTCCATACCGTCGATGTCTTCGGAGTCGAAATCAAGCGTCTCGGTTAAGTCGTCGACAGTGCCTATTAAGTCGGTGGTGGGTGGGTAACGAATTCCTTCGTCGTCCGCTTGCCACTCAAGCCGGACACAGTTCGGCCAAGAGTCTCTTGACAGGGAGAGAGATTTTAATGAATTCAGCACATCGCCCAAGGGCGAGTGCTGAAAGATGTCCGCGGAGCTAAACTCCATGATCGGTGGCCAGTTAGGTTCAATGGGCACGGATGTACGCGGTTCGGATCCTATAGCCGGAGACGAGTCCGATGGTCTGATGACACAGACCTCCTTGGAAGTGAGATATGTGTTTGGCTCTATCGCCGCTGAGTGTGCGGCCTCCGTGGCGGGGTCCATCCACCCGTCCTTGGATGGCATGGTCTGCTCTGGATTTAAAGCCGGGGCAGCTGCAGGTGTGATCTCCTGGACACCGTCCGATGGCAGATCTAAGTCATGCTCATCATGACTATAGGGCGCACCTGTCATGGGCTCGAATCCGTCGAAGGTCAAGTCTCCGCGGATGTTGGAAGTGTAGTTGAGGCTTCCAAACCTGACCTGATGGCCAGGGGTGTAACTATCGATCTGCTCCAGATGGCCAAGCGAGTTGGCCCGCAGTGCGAAGCCGTCGAATACGAAGATCTGTCCGGGGAGGAAAACCTCACCCTAGACCTCGTTGTTGTGGATGATTGGAGGAGCCATCAAGCCTTATGGCAACGACACAGTGGAGCTCTCAATGAAAGCACCAATGTCGGTGTCAAAACCGTGCGTCTAAGGCTAATGGTAACAGGAGGCGGGGGACACAATGTTTACCCAGGTTTGGGCCCTTTCTATGGAGGTAATACCCTACTTCATGCTTGATTGATCTTAATGATATGATTATTACAAGAGTTGATCTACCACGAGATCGTAGAGGCTAAACCCTAGGAGGTAGCCTATGATTATGATTGTTGTTGTCGTACGGACTAAACCCTCCGGTTTATATAGACACCGGAAGGGGGCTAGGGTTACACAGAGTCGGTTACAGAGAAGTAAATCTACATATCCGAATTGCCAAGCTTGCCTTCCACGCAAAGGAGAGTCCCACCCGGACATGGGACGAAGTCTTCAATCTTGTATCTTCATAGTCCAACAGTCCGGCATAAGTATATAGTCCGGCTGTCCAAGGACCCCCTAATCCAGGACTCCCTCAGTCATGGCTTGCGTCACCGCAATCTCATGAGGTTGAGCACCCGCATAGAAATCTCTGCTCCTCAGGAGGCAGCCTGGGAAGGGCGCTCCCTCCAGAGGTCTTGATGTTGCTGGCCTTGCAAGGCTTGGCCCCTCGCGAGGGTCTTGTCTTGTTGGTGTCATAGATGGGCCGTACCAGGTCATCGATGAAGCCATGTCGTGGGCCGCAGACAGGCAAGTTTGGGTACCCTGGTTCCCAGAACACCGACAACGAGGCCCTTGTGGCGCTGGATGGCCCGGTCCTGCTGACACCTGAGCTTGACCAGTCGAGCTGCCTCCATCGCCTTCTCCAATGCCTCTCGCTTGGACTACTCAATGGCAAGTAGGAGAGCCTTTGCGTTCTTCCGGCGGAGCCGCCGAGCGTCCCTCTCCACCGTCGTAAGCGACCGGCAGTAGACCCACGCGAGGAGCCGCTCGTCCCGGTTGGGCTCCGCCGGTAATCCACGCTGGCGGTTGATACGTCCATTTTGCATCATGCTTTTATATCAATATTTATTGCATTATGGGCTGTTATTTCACGTTATGTCACAATAATTATGGCTATTCTCTCTTATTTTACAAGGTTTAGAGGAAGAGGGAGAATGTTGGCAGCTGGAATTCTGGGCTGGAAAAGGAGCAAATATTGAAGGACTATTCTACGCAACTCCAAAAGTCCTGAAACTCCACGGAATACCTTAAAATAAATAAAGAAAAATCGTCGCCAAAGACGAAGGCCAGGGGGCCCACACCCTGCTCACGAGGGTGGGGGGCGCGCCCCCCTGGGCGCGCCCCCTACCTCATGGGCCCCCTGGTGGCTCTCCGATGCCCATCTTCTCCTATATGAAGTCTTTCAATGAGAAAAAAATAGGAGAGAACCTTTCGGGACGAGACTCCGCCGCCACGAGGCGGAACCAATCTAGGGCTCCAGCAGAGCTGTTCTGCTGGGGACACTTCCCTCCGGGAGGGGGAAATCATCACCATCGTCATCACCAACGCTCCTCTCATTGGGAGAGGGCAATCTCCATCAACATCTTCATCAGCACCATCTCATCTCCAAACCCTAGTTCATCTCTTGTATCCAATTCTTGTCTCCAAGTCCGGGATTGGTGCTAGTAGGTTGCTAGTAGTGTTGATTACTCCTTGTAGTTGATGCTAGTTGGTTTATTTGGTGGAAGATCATATGTTCAGATCCTTTATGCACATTATTACCCCTCTGATTATGAACATTAATATGCTTTGTGAGTAGTTACGTTTGTTCCTGAGGACAAGGGAGAAGTCTTGCTATTAGTAGTCATGTGAATTTGGTATTCGTTCGATATTTTGATAAGATGTATGTTGTCTAACCTCTAGTGGTGTTATGTGAACGTCGACTACATAACACTTCACCATTATTTGGGCCTAGAGGAAGGCATTGGGAAGTAATAAGTAGATGATGGGTTGCTAGAGTGACAGAAGCTTAAACCCTAGTTTATGCGTTGCTTTGTAAGGGGCTGATTTGGATCCATATGTTTCATGCTATGGTTAGGTTTACCTTAGTACTTTTGTTGTAGTTGCGGATGCTTGCAATAGAGGTTAATCATAAGTGGGATGCTTGTCCAAGTAAGGGCAGTACCCAAGCACCGGTCCACCCACATATCAAATTATCAAAGTACCGAACGCGAATCTTATGAGTGTGATGAAAACTAGCTTGACGATATTCCCATGTGTCCTCGGGAGTGCTTTTCCTATTATAAGAGTTTGTCCAGGCTTGTCCTTTGCTACAAAAAGGATTGGGCCACCTTGCTGCACTTTATTTACTTTTGTTACTTGTTGCTCATTACAATTTACCCTATCACAAAACTATTTATTACCACTTATTTCAGTACTTGCAGAGAATACCTTGCTGAAAACCGCTTATCATTTCCTTCTGCTCCTCGTTGGGTTCAACACTCTTACTTATCGAAAGGACTACGATAGATCCCCTATACTTGTGGGTCATCAAGACTCTTTTTTGGCGCCGTTGCCGGGGAGTGAAGTGCGTTTGGTAGGTGGAATTTGGTAAGGAAAATTTTATTTAGTGTGCTGAAATTTTCTGTCACTTGTTACTATGGAAAGCAATTGTTTGAGGGGCTTGTTCGGGGTATCTTCACCCCATCCAGTTGAGCCAAGAGTTGCTCCTCAACCTACTGAACCTACTGAACCTATTGAAAATGAAACTCCTTTTGAAATTCCTTCGGGTATGATGGAAAAACTGCTAGCTAACACTTTTGCAGGAGATGGAACAAAGCATCCTGACGAACATCTACGCTTTGTGGATGATATTTGTGGACTATTTAAGCTTGCAGGTATACCCGATGATGTTGTTAAGAGGAAGGCTTTCCCTTTATCTTTGGAGGGAGACGCATTGACATGGTATAGGCTATGTGATGATACGAGATCATGGAACTATAAAAGATTGAAATTGGAATTTCATCAGAAGTATTACCCTATGCATCTTGTTCATCATGATCGCAATTATATATATAATTTTTGGCCTCGCGAAGGAGAAAGCATCGCTCAAGCTTGGGGGAGGATTAAATCAATGTTATATTCATGCCCCAATCATGAGCTCTCAAAAGTGACAATTCTCCAGAATTTTTATGCTCGGCTTTCTCATAACAATCGCACCATGCTCGATACTTCTTGTGATGGCTCTTTTATGATGAAGCCTATTGAATTTAGATGGAATTTATTGGATAGAATTAAACGCAACTCTGAAGATTGGGACCTCGACGAAGGTAAGGAGTCAGGTATGACACCTAAGTTTGATTGTGTTAAATCTTTTATGGATACCGATATTTTCCATAAGTTTAGCACTAAATATGGACTTGACTCTGAGATAGTAGCTTCTTTCTGTGAATCTTTTGCTACTTATGTTGATCTCCCCAAGGAGAAGTGGTTTAAATAGCATCCTCCCATAGAAGTAAAAGTAGCTGCACCTATTAAAGTTGAAGAAAAGATTGTCACTTATAATGATCCTATTGTTCCTACTTCTTATGTTGAGAAACCACCTTTCCCTGTTAGAATGAAGGATAATGCTAAAGCTTCAACTGTTGTTCGTAAAAGCAATACTAGGACTTATACACCTCCTGAGCAAGTTAAAGTAGAACCCAATATTGCTATTGTTAAAGATCTCTTGTCTGATAATATTGATGGGCATGTTATTCAATTCACTGGTGAAACCGCTAGAATTGCTAAACCCTGTGATAGAGATAAACATAGACCTGTGGTAGGCGTGCCTGTTATTGCTGTTAAAATAGGAGATCATTGTTATCATGGCTTATGTGATATGGGTGCTAGTGCTAGTGTTATACCCATTGGCTTATACAAAGAAATTATGCATGATATTGCACCGGCTGAGTTAGAAGAAATTGATGTCACAATTAAACATGCCAATAGAGATACTATTTCACCTATGGGAATTGTTAGAGATGTTGAAGTCTTGTGTGGGAAAACCAAATATCACGCTGATTTTCTTGTTCTTGGTTCTCCACAAGATAGCTTTTGTCCCATTATATTTGGTAGACCCTTCTTGAGTACTGTTAATGCTACGATAGATTGCAAAAAGAATGTTGTTACTGTTGGCTTGGATGATATGGTTCATGAGTTTAATTTCTCTAAATTTAGTAAACAACATCGTGAGGAAGAATTGCCTAGTAAGGATGAAATTATTGGTCTTGCTTCTATTGTTGTACCTCCTAGTGACCCTTTAGAACATTATTTGATAGACCATGAAAATGATATGTTCATGAATGAAAGAAGGGAAATAGATGAAGTATTCTTTAAACAGGAACCTATTCTGCAACACAATTTGCCTATTGAAATCCTAGGGGATCCTCCTCCACCCAAGGGTGATCCCTTGTCTGAGCTTAAACCGTTGCCTGATAATCTTAAATATGCTTATCTTGATGAAAAGAAAATATATCCTGTCATTATTAGTGCTAACCTTTCAGAGCATGAAGAAGAAAGATTATTGAAAACTCTGAAGAAGCACCGTGCCGCTATTGGATATACTCTGGATGATCTTAAGGGCATTAGTCCCACTCTATGTCAACATAAAATAAATTTGGAGGCTGATGCCAAACCAGTTCGTGATCCTCAACGACGCTTGAATCCTAAAATGAAAGAAGTGGTAAGAAAGGAAATACTCAAGCTTCTGGAGGCAGGTATAATTTATCCCATTGCTGATAGTCAGTGGGTAAGTCCTGTCCATTGTGTCCCTAAGAAGGGAGGTATTACTGTTGTCCCTAATGATAAAGATGAATTGATTCCGCAAAGAATTATTACAGGTTATAGCATGGTAATTGATTTCCGCAAATTAAATAAGGCTACTAAGAAAGATCATTACCCCTTACCTTTTATTGATAAAATGCTAGAAAGACTATGCAAACATACACATTATTGATTTCTAGATGGTTATTTTGGTTTTTCTCAAATACCTGTGTCGGCTAAAGATCAATCAAAGACTACTTTTACATGCCCTTTTGGTACTTTTGCTTATAGACGTATGCCTTTCGGTTTATGTAATGCACCTGCTACCTTTCAAAGATGCATGATGGCTATATTCTCTGACTTTTGCGAGAAAATTTGTGAGGTTTTCATGGATGACTTTTCCGTCTATGGTTCCTCTTTTGATGATTGCTTGAGCAATCTCGCTCGAGTTTTGCAGAGATGCGAAGAAACTAATCTTGTCTTGAATTGGGAAAAGTGCCACTTTATGGTTAATGAAGGTATTGTCTTGGGGCACAAAGTTTCTGAAAGAGGTATTGAAGTTGATAAAGTCAAGGTTGATGCTATTGAAAAGATGCCCTGTCCCAAGGACATCAAAGGTATAAGAAGTTTCCTTGGTCACGCCGGATTTTACAGGAGGTTCATTAAGGACTTCTCAAAAATCTCTCGGCCTCTGACTAATTTATTACAAAAAGATGTACCATTTGTCTTTGATGATGATTGTGTAGAAGCATTTGAAATACTTAATAAAGCATTAGTCTCTGCACCTGTTGTTCATCCACCTGATTGGAATTTACCTTTTGAAATTATGTGTGATGCTAGTGATTATGCTGTAGGTGCTGTTCTAGGGCAAAGAGTTGATAAGAAATTGAATGTTATCCATTATGCTAGTAAGACTCTAGACAATGCTCAAAGAAATTATGCTACTACCGAAAAGGAACTTTTAGCAGTTGTATTTGCTTGTGATAAATTCAGACCCTATATTGTTGATTCTAAAGTAACTATTCACACAGATCATGCTGCTATTAAATATCTTATGGAAAAGAAAGATGCAAAACCTAGACTCATTAGATGGGTTCTCTTGCTTCAAGAATTTGATTTACATATTATTGATAGAAAAGGAGCTGAGAACCCCGTTGCAGACAACTTATCTAGGTTAGAGAATGTTCTTGATGGCCCACTACCTATTGATGATAGCTTTCCTGATGAGCAATTTAATGTCATAAGTACTTCTCGTATCACTCCATGGTATGCTGATTATGCTAATTATATTGTTGCTAAATTTATACCGCCTAGCTTCACATACCAACAAAAGAAAATGTTTTTCTATGACTTGCGACATTACTTTTGGGATGACCCACATCTTTATAAAGAAGGAGTAGATGGTGTTATTAGACGTTGTGTACCTGAGCATGAACAGGAACAGATCCTACGCAAGTGTCACTCCGAGGCTTATGGAGGACACCACGCTGGAGATAGAACTGCACATAAGGTATTGCAATCCGGTTTTTACTGGCCTACTCTCTTCAAGGATGCCCGTAAGTTTGTTTTGTCTTGCGATGAATGTCAAAGAATTGGTAATATTAGTAGACGTCAAGAAATGCCTATGAATTATTCACTTGTTATTGAACCATTTTATGTTTGGGGCTTTGATTATATGGGACCTTTTCCTGCCTCTAATGGATATACTCATATTTTAGTTGCTGTTGATTACGTTACCAAGTGGGTAGAAGCTATTCCAACTAGTAGTGCTGATCATAACACTTCTATTAAAATGCTTAAGGAAGTTATTTTTCCGAGGTTTGGAGTCCCTAGATATTTAATGACTGATGGTGGTTCACATTTTATTCATGGTGCTTTCCGTAAGATGCTTGCTAAATACGACGTTAATCATAGAATTGCATCTCCATATCACCCGCAGTCTAGTGGTCAAGTAGAATTGAGCAATAGAGAGCTCAAATTAATTTTGCAAAAGACTGTCAATAGGTCTAGAAAGAATTGGTCCAAGAAACTGAATGACGCATTGTGGGCCTATAGAACTGCATATAAAAATCCTATGGGTATGTCTCCGTATAAAATGGTTTATGGAAAAGCTTGTCACTTACCTCTCGAACTAGAACATAAGGCATATTGGGCTATTAAAGAGCTCAACTATGATTTCAAACTTGCCGGTGAGAAGAGGTTATTTGATATTAGCTCACTTGATGAATGGAGAACCCAAGCTTATGAAAATGCCAAGTTGTTTAAAGAAAAGGTTAAAAGATGGCATGACAAAAGGATACAAAAGCGTGAGTTTAATGTAGGTGATTATGTATTACTATACAACTCTCGTTTAAGATTTTTTGCAGGAAAACTTCTCTCCAAATGGGAAGGTCCCTATGTTATCGAGGAGGTCTATCGTTCCGGTGCCATAAAAATCAACAACTTCGCAGGCACAAATCCGAAGGTGGTAAACGGTCAAAGGATCAAACACTATATCTCAGGTAATCCTATAAATGTTGAAACAAATATTATTGAAACCGTAA
Organism: Triticum aestivum; assembly: GCF_018294505.1. Lineage (NCBI taxonomy): Eukaryota > Viridiplantae > Streptophyta > Magnoliopsida > Poales > Poaceae > Triticum > Triticum aestivum. The sequence goes on along the minus strand of NC_057801.1, from coordinate 493,357,533 downwards.
CCCGGAGGAATACATAAAGGACACTTTCCAGAATGTTCCAGACTCCGAAAAGGAATAGGTATGTGGTACGGTAAGTAAACCGACTCCAAAACAATTTTTAAGGCAATATTTCTCCGTTTTGGAATATTTAGAAAAATAGAAAAATAAGTAGCCGTCCGGGGAGGACACGAGGCCTCCACGAGGGTGGAGGGCGCGTCCTACCCCCTGGGCGCGCCTCCTACCTCGTGAGCACCTTGTGTGCCCTCCGGACTTCGTTTCCTTGCACGATGCGTATTTTGGTCGGTAAAAATTCATTATATATACTCCCGAAGGTTTTGACTCTCGTATCACGCAAATCTCCCCTGTTCTTGTTCCGAGCTGTTTTTCTGACATGTCTAGAGCACCATGACTTCTCCCTCCTCCAACAACGAAGACAAGGATGCTTGGCTATTGAAAATAGAGTTGAAAAGAGAGGAACCAGAAGGAATCAACAAGGATGAAGGGATCAAGAAAGCCATGGAGGTTCAAGCTCCGGTGGTGAAAGAAGAAGACATCCCTCAACCTTTACCTAACCTTTTCACTCCAACAGAGCTTGAAGCCTTCAAGATGATTGAGTTAGCCCGCATACAGAACAAGTATCTTACACAGGAGAATATTTTGTTGAAGGATCATATTGCTGGGCTCAAGAACATTATCCGCAAGTTGGAGGAACTTTTACGCTCGATGTGCGATTATCCACCGTCATCATCACCACCTCCATCACCTCCGAGGACATAATCATCTGGGTATGGGCACTCCCCTTGGCAACTGCCAAGCTTGGGGGAGGTTCCCTGGTATCGTATCACAATCACAACTCCTATCTTTACCGTTTTTCTTAGTTCGATCCTATTAGTAGTATCTTGATTTAGTAGAATAAAGTCATGGCATGATCTAGTTTTGAGTTTTGCTTTATGATCCTTCTTTGTAATCAAGTCCCTGAGTTATATAATAAAGATTAGTGTTGAGTCAAGGGCTTGAGTATTTTGCCATGATATTGGGTGATTAGAAGAAAAGGAATAAAAAGAATCAAAGAGTTCATATTGATCTTATTGAAAGTAATGACTTCACATAGAAAGAGTATGATGATTTAAAGTTGTTGGGAGTTGGCAAATATAGTTTTGGTCATTGCAATTAATAGGAAGTAATAAGGAAAGAGAGGTTTCACATATAGATATATTATCATTGACATCTTTTATGATTGGGAGCACTCATTAAAATATGACATGCTAAAGAGTTGAGGTTGGACAAGGAAGACAACATAATGAGTTATGTTTTCTTATATCCGAGATAAAATATGTTGTCATGGATCCTCTACTGTGCTGGGCTTGCCTTTCCCCCTCATGCTGGCCAAATTCTCAGCACTAAGTAGAAATACTACTTGTGCTTCCAATTACCCTTAAACCAGTTTGCCATGAGAGTCCACCATATCTACCTATGGATTGGGTAAGATCCTTCAAGTAAGTTGTCATCGGTGCAAGCAATAAAAATTACTCTCTAAATATGCATGACTTATTAGTGCGGAGAAAATAAACTTTGTACGAACTTGTTGTGGATGCAACAAAAGCGATGGACTACATAATAAAGGTTCACATACAAGGGGCAATATAAAGTGACGTTCTTTTGCATTAAGATTTTGTGCATCAACCCTAAACGCGCATGACAACCTCCGCTTCCCTCTGCGAAGGGCTTATCTTTTATTATTATCCTCTACCTTATGCAAGAGTAACGGTGATCTTCACCTTTCCCTTTTTTATTTTTATCCTTTGGCAAGCTCAGCATGTTGGAAAGAACATGATATATATATATATATATATATATATATATATATATATATATATATATCTAATTGGTTGTGGGGGAGCACGAATTATTATTGTTGACATTACCCTTGAGGCAAAAGGTTGTGGGGCAAAACTATAAGCCCCTATCTTTCTCTGTGTCCGATTAAAACTCCGTAACCACAAGTATCGCGTGAGTGTTAGCAATTATGAAGGACTAAGTGATAGTTGAGTATGTGGACTTGCCTTTAAGCTCTGACATAGACTCTTTCCGATGTTATGATAAATTGCAATTGCTTCAATGACTGAGGTTATAATTTGTTGGTGCTCAATAAGGTTTCTGATTCATACTTTGGCTTTGTGAAAAGGTCATCACTTGAACTTGAGTAATCATATGACAAAATTTATATATGTTGCTGTTATGAAATAATCATGATGCCTTCATGTCCGTATTTTATTTTTATTGATGCCTCTCCCTCTAAACATGAGGACATATTTTATTGTTATCGGCTTTTCGCATGAGGACAAGCGAGGTCTAAGCTTGGGGGAGTTGATACGTACATTTTGCATCATGCTTTTATATCAATATTTATTGCATTATGGGCTGTTATTTCAAGTTATGTCACAATACTTATGGCTATTCTCTCTTATTTTACAAGGTTTACATGAAGAGGGAGAATGCCGGCAGCTGGAATTCTGGCCTGGAAAAGGAGCAAATATTGAAGGACTATTCTGCGCAACTCCAAAAGTCCTGAAACTCCACGGAATACCTTAAAATAAATAAAGAAAATTTGTTGACAAAGATGAAGGCCAGGGGGCCCACACCCTGCTCACGAGGGTGGGGGTGCCCCCTGGGCGCGCCCCTACCTCGTGGGCCCCCTGGTGGCTCTCCGACACCCATCTTCTCCTATATGAAGTCTTTCGATGAGAAAAAAATAGGAGAGAACCTTTCGGGACGAGACTCCGCCGCCACGAGGCGGAACCTTGGCGGAACCAATCTAGGGCTCCGGCAGAGCTGTTCTGCCGGGGACACTTCCCTCCGAGAGGGGGAAATCATCACCATCGTCATCACCAACGCTCCTCTCATCGGAAGAGGGCAATCTCCATCAACATCTTCATCAGCACCATCTCATCTCCAAACCCTAGTTCATCTCTTGTATCCAATTCTTGTCTCCAAGTCCGGGATTGGTGCTAGTAGGTTGCTAGTAGTGTTGATTACTCCTTGTAGTTGATGCTAGTTGGTTTATTTGGTGGAAGATCATATGTTCAGATCCTTTATGCACATTATTACCCCTCTGATTATGAACATTAATATGCTTTGTGAGTAGTTACGTTTGTTCCTGAGGACAAGGGAGAAGTCTTGCTATTAGTAGTCATGTGAATTTGGTATTCGTTCGATATTTTTATAAAATGTATGTTGTCTAACCTCTGGTGGTGTTATGTGAATGTCGACTACATAACAATTCACCATTATTTGGGCCTAGAGGAAGGCAGTGGGAAGTAATAAGTAGATGATGGGTTGCTAGAGTGACAGAAGCTTAAACCCTAGTTTATGCGTTGCTTCGTAAGGGGCTGATTTGGATCCATATGTTTCATGCTATGGTTAGGTTTACCTTAATACTTTTGTTGTAGTTGCGGATGCTTGCAATAGAGGTTAATCATAAGTGGGATGCTTGTCCAAGTAAGGGCAGTACCCAAGCACTGGTCCACCCACATATCAAATTATCAAAGTACCAAACGCGAATCTTATGAGCATGATGAAAACTAGCTTGACGATATTCCCATGTGTCCTTGGGAGCGCTTTTCCTATTATAAGAGTTTGTCCAGGCTTGTCCTTTGCTACAAAAAGGATTGGGCCACCTTGCTGCACTTTATTTACTTTTGTTACTTGTTGCTCATTATAATTTACCCTATCACAAAACTATCTGTTACCACTTATTTCAGTACTTGCAGAGAATACCTTGCTGAAAACCGCTTATCATTTCCTTCTGCTCCTCGTTGGGTTCGACACTCTTACTTATCGAAAGGACTACAATGATCCCCTATACTTGTGGGTCATCAGCGGTGGACAGAGCTCTCCACAACCTCCCTATCCCTTTCCCACTGCCTCTCGCGGCAGGTTGCGCGTGCCTCTGACTCCGGCGTGCACATCCGTACCGGCTGGGTGGGCTCAAGCACCCACCACTGCTCACAAGGGGGAGCAGCCGGCAGGGGGAGGGGACGGTGTAGGTGAGGAGAGGATTATGTAGGCTGCCTGTCAGAGCTGCCCATGGGCTGGAAGGGGCCAACGCCGGTGTCCGAGATGCACCAACAGGGAAGCTGCGACTGCGTCGAGGCTGCAGAGCCGGAGCTGCCCTCGGTATCCACCTTGGACCGCTCCAAGGCGATGCGGGCAAGCTCATACTCCGGATCCACCTCGTCATCGGAGTGGCTGTCGGAGCTCGACATTGCACCGGATTCGATCGGACTCGATGAGGGGAGAGGAGAGGACAGAGCGAGAGAGGTGAGTGAGTGAGCTAGGGTTTCGGAGCGATGACTCGATGGGGTTTTTTGTGGGACATCCGTGGTGTCGGTGGTGGGCCGGGCTTGTCAGGCGGACGCGCCTCGGCATGCCTGGGCCATCCCATATCCGCTCCATATTTGGGCTGGATATTGGGGTGCCAGTCAGTCCAGGTGTTTGAGGCTCGTTTGAGGCGTCCGTCTGGGTCAAAAAAACGTGACTAGACACTGATCGGGCGGCCCACCCAGACCTTCGAGGAGGGTTTGAGACGCCTGGGTGTAGATGCTCTAAGAGCATCTCCAACAAGCGCGCAACATGTGTCGCACAAAAAAACTTTACAGTGCCGAAATAGTCAGTTTTTGCGTGCAGCTCAGCGCTAGCTCCAGTGGTCGCTGCAAAATATACCGTGCACAAGCTACTCCAGCAGGCGCTGCAAAAAAACAGCGCGCGCTCAGCACAAACAACATATGACGCTCCAAACAAAACCAAGAAGATCAAACACGTAGAAAACATATCAATAATAAATAGTTCAATTTTATTACAACTCAAACAAATAGTTTATCTTCCAATACAACAAATAGTTCAACAATACAACATCAAACATACAAATCACCACGTATTTTGTCGGCCATTCCATGCCCACCACTCCTCGATTAGATCCTTCTGAAGATCATCATGTGTTTCGGCACGTCGAATGGCATGATAGGAGGCAACAAATCGGGCCACCATCGCAACCCTCCACCGCACTCGCACGGGATGTCCCAAGAGCTCATACTGCGAGTAGTTTAAATCTTGGCCACGTCCATTCTCGATGATCATGTTATGCATGATCGCACAAGCGTGCATGATGTATCAAATGATCTTTTGATCCCAAAATCTAGCCGGTGCTCTCACAATAGCAAATTGGGCTTGCAAAATCCCAAACTCTCTCCGCATCTTTCCTAGCCGCCGCATGAGCATTATGGAAATCTAGATGTTTTCTTACCTTTTGGTTTTTTCAATGGCTTCACAAATGTTTGCCCCTTTGGGTAGATACCATTCGCAAGATAGTAGCCATAGTTGTATGTATGTCCATTTGCTACAAAACTGCACCGGTAGCAGTTCACCATTTGCAATCTTATTCATAGTGGTGACAAATTAGCAATGTTGATGTCATTCAAAGATCCAGGCATTCCAAAAAAAGCATGCCAAATCCAAGTCTCTTGATCGGCCACCGCTTCAAGGATTATAGTGGAACCCTTTTTCTGGACATGGAATTGTCCATGCCATGCCTTAGGATAGTTCTTCCAACTCCAATGCATGCAATCTATTGAACCAAGATACCTGGGAACCCGCTGAGGGAGTCCTGGATTAGGGGGTATCCGGACAGCCGGACTATATACTTTGTCCGGACTATTGGAGCGTGAAGACACAAGACTCAAGACTCCGTCCCGTGTCCGGATGGGACTCTCCTTTGCGTGGAAGACAAGCTTGGCGAGCCGGATATTATATTTCCTTCTTTGTAACCAACTCCGTGTAAACCCTAGCCCTCTCTGGTGTCTATATAAACCGAAGAGGTTGGTCCTTAGAAGGCCGATCACGATCACAATCATAATCATCATAGGCTAGCTTCTAGGGTTTAGCCTCTATGATCTTGTGGTAGATCTACTCTTGTACTACTCATATCATCAATATCAATCAAGAAGGAAGTAGGGTTTTACCTCCATCGAGAGGGCCTGAACCTGGGTAAACATTGTGTCCCTTGCTTCCTGTTACCATCAGCCTAAGACGCACAGATCGGGACCCCCAACCCGAGATCCGCCAGTTTTGACACCGACATTGGTGCTTTCATTGAGAGATCCTCTGTGTCATCGCCGCAAGGCTCGATGGCTCGGGTCGTTGTCAAGGACAACATCACCTCTGCGGAGCACTGGCTGTAGGCCAAACTCTCCGACTAGGCGGCTTCATCATGGCCGCCCCTTCGGTTGTCACGCCGATGATGACCTCTCGGGCCATCACGCATAGCCTCCACATCGATTCGGAACTTGCCGAACAGATGGATCCGATGGAGCTCTCCTCCCTTAATGAGCTCTTGGATCGCATCGCTGCTTTGGGAGTCGCCACAGACTATGATTAGGTCGGGCTTAAACCTGACCAAAGGGACATTAAATCTCCGCCGGTTACCCACCAGATAGCGGTAGTGGAGGAGCCACATACGGATTACCCCTCTATCTTGAGGACGAATTATGCCCGGATCATCGAGCTCCCTGAGCCGGACACCCGCTAAAGGGAAGACATGACCCAGACCCCGGACTTAGAATCTGGTATTGTGCTGGAAAAATTGGGCAGCACCTTGGATCCCGAGCTGTCAAACTCGGAAACTCGCGTGCCCCTGGGCGCTAGATCGGATCAGAATCCGGATTCAGCTACACCCACCCAACCAGACTTAAACCGTCTCTCCCAAATCAGACAAGAGCCCCAGGAGACAGTACATCGCTACTGGGCCAGATTCCTCCTTGTGCTAAATAAGGCCGAGGACTGTCGTGAGGAGGACCCAGTCTCACTTTTCTACAAAAACTGCACGAACAAAGGAATCCTTAATGTTATAACTCGCCATGACATAGTACACTTTGCTGACTTGGCAACCATAGTACAGAAGTATTGTGCGATGGAAAGCGCCTGGAAAACCCAAACAGAATTTTGGGATAGTCTGGCTCCCACCAAAACCTTTGTCCGAGCTAAACGGGCGAACTCTCATAAGTCGGCCGATCCAATTACCAAGAAACCAAAGCCCACCCCAGGGCGTGGAACCATATTGGAAGAATGGCTCAATGGGCCATGTAAACTCCACAGTATGCCGGACACTACACCAACCCATAGCCTTATAGCATGTTGGATACTCCGGCAGGTAGCAAAAAGTGGCAAGGATCTTCTTGTAAGCCATAAAGCAAAACAACATCCCGCCAAAGAAAACAATACGGTACTAACAGTCTTCGAGACTTTTGCCTCAAACAATAGGCGCAAGTGAGCTCATCGAAGCTTCGCTGAAATCTGCCATGTGGCAAAAATAAATCCATGGAATGACACTGCTATAACTTTCAACGCCGGTGATGAACCTCAATTCCAGACCGTCCGGGCACCAGCCGCTCTGGTCCTTAGCCCAATTGTAGATGGCTTTCGACTCTCTAAAGTACTCATGGACGGCGGAAGCGGATTAAACTTGATCTATGAAGAAACACTCAGTAAGATGGACATTGATAAGAGCCGCATTGAGCAAAGCGGCACAACCTTCAGGGGAATCATCCCCAGTCAGGAAGCACAATGTGCGGGAAAAATCACACTCGATGTGGTATTCGGCACTCCGGAGAACTACAGGTCCGAAGAAATCACATTCCAAGTGGCTCCTTTCAGTAGCGGATACCACGCCCTTCTAGGGCGGGACGCGTTTACAAGCTTTCAAGCTATACCCCATTACGGGTACATGAAGCTTAAAATGCTCGGACCCAATGGAATCATCACTCTAGCCAGTGATCCGGACGTCGCACTTCGCGCCGAAAACAAAACCGCAGCACTAGCCCTGGAAGCATTATCCAAAGCCCTAGCAGCCGAAGAACTAATAACGCTGCGCACCATCGTGGACAGGGACGACATGATACTTGACAAGCGGCCCAAGTCCACCTCATTCAAACCCGCAGACGAAATAGTCAAATTCCAGGTCCATCCAACGGACCCCACAAAGACAGCTTCTATCGGGACACGGTTAAGCCCCACAATGGACGCCGCACTACGAGACTTCCTGCGCGAGAGTTGGGACATTTTTTCCTGGCACCCTTCGGACATGTCGGGCATCCCACGGAGACTGGCCAAACACGGCCTCAATATACTAAAAGGATACAAGCCTGTCAAGCAGACTCTAAGGCGCTTTTCAAAGCCCAAACGTCAGGACATGGGAGAAGAATTGGCCAAGCTACTCAAGGCCGGATTCATCAGAGATATCAAGCATCCAGACTGGATGGCAAATCTGGTAATGGTACCAAAGAGGGACAAATCCTGGCGCCTATGCATCGACTTCAAAGACCTCAATAAGGCTTGCCCCAAAGATCACTTCCCCCTCCCTCGCATCGATCAAATCATCGACGCCACCGCAGGACACGACTCACTGTGTTTGCTCGACGCATACTCCGGATACCATCAAATAAAGATGGCAGAGTCCGACCAAGCTGCAACAGCTTTCATCATGCCATACGGTCCTTTCTGCTTCAACACTATGCCTTTCGGGCTTAAAAATGCCGGCGCAACCTATCAGCGCATGATTCAGACATGCCTGGAAAAGCAAATCGGCAAGACAGTGGAGGCGTATGTGGATGACGTGGTCATAAAAACAAGACACGTCGAAACCCTAATAGACGACTTGAGGCTTACATTTGACAACCTACGAACATACGACATCAAGCTAAACCCGGAAAAAAAATGTGTTTTCGGCGTACCCTCTGGGAAGCTGCTCGGCTTCATTGTTTCCAATAGAGGAATTGAGGTGAATCTGGCAAAGATCAAAGCTCTGTCGCATTTGGCTATCCCAACAGACCTCAAACATATCCAGAAACTAGCTGGATGCGTGGCTGCCTTAAGCCGCTTTATCTCCTGGTTAGGAGAAAAGGCATTTTCTCTTTACCGCCTTCTTCGGCGCACCGAACACTTCGTGTGGACGGATGCAGCCGCGGCCGGACTGGACGAAATAAAGACCTTATTGGCCAGTAATCCAGTCCTAACAGCGCCAAATATTGGCGAACCCATGCTACTATATATAGCTGCAACACATCAAGTTGTAAGCGCAGTGCTCGTCGTCGAACAAGAGGCTGACGAATACAAATTCCCGCTCCAGAAGCCGGTATATTACGTATCGACGGTCCTCACCCCATGCAAATCCCGATACCCACACTATAAAAAATAGCATACGCGGTCTTCATGGCATCCCGGAAGCTACGACACTACTTTCAAGAGTGTTCGATTATGGTGGCCTCCGAAGTACCACTCAATGACATAATAAATAACCGCGACGCTACGGGCTGGATTGCTAAATGGGCCATCGAGCTCCTTCCGTTCAATATAACATACAAGCCACGGCGGGCCATCAAGTCGCAAGTACTGGCTGACTTTGTCGCCGAATGGACAGAAGCCAAACTCCCTAAAGAATACGGCGCGTACTCTAACTGGATCATGCACTTCGACGGCTCTAAAATGCTGGTCGGACTGGGAGCAGGCGTAGTCCTGACGTCTCCCACCGGAGACACGGTCCAGTATGTACTCCAAATATTATACACAAACTCCAACAATGCAGCCAAATATGAGGCTCTGTTGCACGGTCTTCGGATGGCAGTCTCTATGGGCATTCAACGCCTAGAAGTGCGCGGGGATTCAAACCTTGCAATATCACAAATAAACGGAGACTTCAATGCCAAAGATCCGAAAATGGCGGCCTACCGTAATGCCGTCCTCAAAATGTCAGCTCGGTTCGAGGGGCTCGAATTCCACCATGTGGCTCGAGAAAACAATCAAGCGGCGGATATTCTCACTCGCATCGGCGCTAAACGTGACCCTGTCCCACCTAACATATTCCTGGAAAGGCTGTTCAAGCCATCTGTGGTATGGGAAGGGGAGTCCGGCAACACTAGCACGGATCCGAATACACCCCCAGATTCTGAACCATCAGACATAATCGGAGGCTCCACCACCGAAATAACATCTTCGGCCCACGAGATCATGGCTGTAATCGCCTCGTGGACCAAGCCTTTCTTGGCCTACCTAAATAGGCAGGAGGTCCCCGAAGACCAAAATGAAGCACGTTGCATCGTGCGGTGTTCTAAATCTTACAAAGTCCATGAAGGGGAACTCTATAAGAAAAGTGCGACCGGAGTGCTCCAAAGGTGCATCTCCGAAGAGGAAGGGCGGCAGCTCTTGGCTGAAATCCATGCCGGACTGGGCGGGCACCACGCCGCGGATCGAGCACTGGTCAGGAAGGCCTTCCGTATAGGCTTCTATTGGCCGACAGCCCGAGCAGACGCACAGGACCTTGTCCAACACTGCGTCGGTTGCCAGCTCTTTGCCAATCAGAGTCATATGCCCCCTACCGCTCTCCAAACAATCCCCATAACTTGGCCCTTCACGGTCTAGGGGTTGGATATGGTCGGACCTCTTAAAGGGGGAAGCCATAAGAAAAAATACTTATTGGTCATGGTGGACAAGTTCACCAAATGGATAGAAGCTAAACCAGTCAAAACGGCCAAATCCGGACCAGTGATAGACTTCATATCCGGGGTTGTACACCGATACGACCTCCCCCACAGCATCATCACTGATAACGGCTCAAATTTCACAGCCGATGAAGTGAAAACTTGGTGCTGCAAAATGGGCATTAAGCTCGACTACGCTTCCGTCTACCATCCCTAAACAAATGGCCAGGTCGAACGTGCAAACGGTCTCATCATGAGCGGTATCAAACCCAGACTAGTGCGATCCTTGACGGAGTCGAACACGCACTGGGTCGAAGATCTCAACTCCGTGCTCTGGGGGCTGCGGACCACGCCGAATCGGACCACCGGATATACACCATTTTTATGGTGTACGGCGCAGAAGCAGTACTACCCTGCGACATAATATATGATTCGCCTCGCGTACGCATGTACGAAGAGAAGGAAGCTGAGTTAGATCGGCAAGATAACTTGGATGCCTTGGAGGAGGAGCGTGACGTTGCAAAAGCACACTCCGTATTCTATCAGTAGCAGGCTCGACGGTACCAGAGCAGAGAAGTGTGGGCCAAAACTTATAATATTGGTGAACTCGTTCTACGCCTACCGGAGAAGAAGAAGGACAAGCTCAAACCTAAGTGGGAAGGTCCCTTCGTCATTGATAAAGTTCTCACTGGAGGAGCGTACCGCTTACGTAATGCATCCGATAACAAACTCGAGCCGAACCCATGGAATGCGGCCAGACTCCGGAGATTCTACGCCTAGCGCCGAACTCAGTGTTCATCTCCTTACCCCCTCCTTTTTAATTATGCTCCCTCCCTTTTCCTTTCTCGACCTTTTTTCCTCTTCACACAAAGTACTTAATATAGTACGGACGCCCGGATCACTCTGGCCGCACTATGTGTGTAAGCAATACCTGGGGGCTTCCTATACGGAAGCTAAATATAATTACTTTAATGGCTTTTTGCACATGACATATGCGTTCTTTTTCCATATGTGCCTTTTCTTCACCATTATATGCATCGATATGACTTAAGATGTGGCCATGTTGGGTTGCCTGGCTCTTGTGTTCATGCCCTACATTCCCGTTAATTCGGCTAGGGCATAAGGGGAGCACCTCTGCGATTGTTACTGCCAGTTCAGCCGGATGTGTACCTCAGACTGGGTGAAGCCGAAAGCTAGCGTTCTTAAGGGAATATTTGGTCAGTGAACAAAAGATGTTTTTCGTTTATTACAACGCAAATCCCCAGAAGTTTTGTATCCTGCATCCTTGTTCGCAGTCTGGACATGTGCATTGTCGCATGCGTACCCAGGGAAAGGAACCCCTAACGGAACTATTCTCCCTGGAAGATGTTTCTTACTATCCATGTAATATAACATAACTAGTTGGGTACTTGTCTGTTCAATCACTTATGACCCCTACGCCTGGTTTCCATGCATACTCTGGTTCTGTATAACTGAGCGGGTATTCGGATACACCCCAGACTGTCGGATCCGGGGGCTGAAGTGAAAAGGTCCGCCATGACAAATGATTTTAATCCGGCTAGGGACTAGTTATGTCCATTGGATTACACAGTCACTTGGACTGACTATATTCTTCCTCTATACCATCCAACAGGCTATCTAGCTTACAATCCTGTTGGGAATATTTTGCGGCTAACGCTACCTGGTCATACACCAGACTCACGGGAATTTCTTGCCCATCTGGCCCCGCCGGTCCGACTTCGGCCATATGGTTCGGGTCCAGCTTGGTGTAGCGCGTCTTCACCATAGCCCAGGCTTCTCTTGCACCTTGTCGGCAGGCTGACATCTTCCACAACTGGAAGCGCCGACGTGCTCCTTGAAGCATATCCACAAGCTCCCCCATGCCCTTCAGCAGGAAGCTTGATGGCCACAAGGCCTGAGCAACGCCCTGCATCACCTGCCGAGCTCGCTCGTGCAGTTGTGAGAGGTCTTGCAGCAAATCGCCTGCAGACGCGGGCATCTCCTCCTCAGGGCGGCCCGTTAACATACCTACAAGTAAAAGTTCTTTCAATATGCTTCCTTGCCGAGCTGTACTACAGTTCGTCTAGGCACTTACAATAAATGCTGCGACGAAGCCTTTTGTTCTCCTTTACGGAGTCCGCCAGCTGAGCGCGAACATCTTTCAATTCGACGTCCAGCCGGACATTGGCATCTTGAAGATTGTTCTTCTCCTGCCTAACTTGCGTAAGAATACGCTTGCCACCTTTCAGCTGCCTTTGGAGATGCGACTCGTTAACTCCTACAAACTCCGGATTCACCCCGGGAATGTCTGCAAAATTTTCTGTTAGACTTATCATACGAGCTACTTACTAACTGGTACATCTTCGTATAATTGAGACAAATGTTACCAGATGAGGCCTTCTGGGATTCCTCCAACTTGGAAACCGTGTCCCTCAGCTGGGTCTTACACTCCTTCAGCTCCCGAGACAATTGCTCAATCTTATGTACAAGGACCTGTGCATAAATTGATCCTTAAAATAGTTGTTCTAACTATTTCAAGTCTCAGGGGCTACCGCTATACATGCTTATCAAATTTTCTTACCCGTATATCTTTGGTATACTGGTCCGTCGCTTGGGCAAGCCCGCCTTGAGCAGCTCGAATGTATGCGTCTCCCGAATTGAAAGCATTAAATGCCTCTCCGGAAAAGATGTTGTTGCGAAGTACGGCCCGTCGGCACCGGTGATTCATGGCACTCTCTACTTCGGAATTCGTGGTGGAGAGCATATCCGCGTCCTCTGCCGGAGGAGAATGCGGCGTCAGCCCCACGTCCGCCTCCTCTCTCGAAGCCGGTTCTGGAATCCGGCTGGTGGAGGCGTGATTGGCAGGATCTCCGGATATAGTCCGGCTACTCCTCTTCCTGCCAGGACACGAAGGGCGCTGTTACATTTCAAATACAATAATCACAGAACAGGTTTTTACCTTACCTCTGTAGCGGCATTTCGGCCGTAACCGCCTTCCTCTTAAGCCTGCCCGATCCGGACACCCGTTGCCGATGGGCCCCTAGGGGCTCGGCCCCGCGCTCTGACCGTCGTCTCTGTAAAAACACGACACTTCAGGTGCGAGGCATGACATCAGAAAGGAATCCTCTTCAGAGGATAGGGTTTTCGGCTTGGTTTACACGCGACGTGGGTAGCAGTCCGGGATAGTCGGCGATAATAGCCACGGAGGCGCCATCGCAGCTCGCTTGATAAAATATCCTATTGACGAGCTCCACAGTAATATCCGGATCTTCTTCGAGCCCTGGATTGAGGGCCCTTCTAAGGTCCTCTGGCTGTGGGGAGGGGCTGGAGATTCCATCTACAACCCTCCTCAGTTCCTGCTCGGAAATATCGAGGTAAATAATCTTGGCGAAAAATGCCACAGTAAGTGAAGCAGGGGAAAGAATGACGACTTACCCAGCTTGGGGGGTTGTACATAGAAAACCCATCCCGCGGTTTAATGTGAAGGAATTCCTCTTCTTCCCCTTTATATAAATCGAACAATATCCTCGCCAGAGCCTTGGCAGAGTCCGGACCTTTACGACCACAGCGGGTGGCATCATCTTCCCCGTTGTAGTGCCACATGGGCTTCCCTCGATATTGAAGCGCCTGCACTCCCCGCATTATGCATATTGCCATGACCTCGACTATCGTCAGCCCGGATTTGGCCAGTAACTTTATTCTGCTCATCAAAAAGTGTATTTCTCTGGTATCCTCCTCTTGGGGGCCCCGAGGGCACCAGCTTCGACGCGCCTTCGGCGGGGCGTTATTGAACTTCGGGAGACCTGTCCGGACTGGATCCGGAAGGGGAACGTCGTCAACATAAAACCACTCCGAAGGCCAGTTCTCCGGTGCCTTCTTGGGAGTGTCGGATAGGTATCCGGTCTCGGCGATGCACCATACTTCGGCTCCGCCCACTTGACATAGGGATTCTCCCTGGTTGCGACGGACGAGGTAGAACAGCTTCTTCCATAACCCAAAGTGAGCCTCGCAACCTAGAAATAGCTCACAAAGGGCAACGTATCCTGCTATATGCAGCACGGAGGCAGGGGTGAAGTTGTGCAATTGGAGGCCGTAGAACTCCAGGAGCCCGCGAAGAAACGGGTGGATAGGAAACCTGACGCCCCTTAGCAGATGCGGGATGAGGCATATTCGCTCCTCTGGGATGGATTAGGAGACCCCTCCGCTTGCTCCTCGCCATTATAGGTGGTTGTTCCAGCTCGGACGGGGACCATGAACGCCGGTGGGAGAAACCCTTGGGTTTTTAACTCTATCAAACGGCTGTGAGGAACTGAACACTCTTCTCAGTCCCCCGGCTTGGGGCGAGGGGAGCGAGAAGAAGAGCTACGGCGGCCGGCCATGATGGAATGGTTTTTCTGGAGCGCTCTGTTGGATGCTTGCTCGAGGGAAGAGAGTGAGGTTTGGATCTGAGAATCCCCGTCTCTTTAAATAGACGGTTAACCTGCAGGACCGGGGGTGGCGAATGCAAAAATGCCTCGGCTCCTCGCATTTGCTCGACATGTGGAGATGGTCATTATTGAGGCACAGAAGCCGAGGAGTACAACATTGATGGGAAGCCGGACACTATTCGTCGCAACAGGTATTTTGAAGTATTCGGAGATGGAACCCGCCTTGCAATGCCGAAGACAAGACTACGCGCCGGACTCATCGTCATTGAAGCCTGGTTCAGGGGCTACTGAGGGAGTCCTGGATTAGGGGGTATCCGGACAACCAGACTATATACTTTGTCCGGACCGTTGGAGCATGAAGACGCAAGACTCAAGACTCCGTCCCGTGTCCGGATGGGACTCTTCTTTGCGTGGAAGACAAGCTTGGAGATCTGGATATTATATTTCCTTCCTTGTAACCAACTCCGTGTAAACCCTAGCCCTCTCCGGTGTCTATATAAACCGGAGAGGTTGGTCCTTAGAAGGCCGATCACGATCATAATCATAATCATCATAGGCTAGCTTCTAGGGTTTAGCCTCTACGATCTCGTGGTAGATCTACTCTTGTACTACTCATATCATCAATATCAATCAAGCAGGAAGTAGGGTTTTACCTCCATCGAGAGGGCCTGAACCTGGGTAAACATTGTGTCCCTTGCTTCCTGTTACCATCAGCCTAAGACGCACAGATCGGGACCCCCTACCCGAGATCCGCCGGTTTTGACACTGACACCCGCGAGCTTTGTTCATCTTCAAAAGCCTTGAGCCGTCTTCAGCATTGGGAGCTGTCAAATACTCCGGTCCAAACACTTGCACAATTCCGACTGAGAAGCGCTTGACACACACAATGGCTTGACTCTCACCCATGGCCAAGTGGTCATGAACTAGATCAGCCGGAATACCGTATGCCAACATACGCAAAAGCGGATGTCACCTTTTGAAAGGTGCTATGCCCGAGTTCTCCGACGACATTCCTCCTTTGTTGAAAAAAAGATCATGGCTAGCCAGTTTCTCTGCAGTGCGCCTGAACAACTCGGTGCTGATCCTAAACCGGTGCTGGAAGTACGACTCGGGGTACACGGGATTATCCACAAAATAGTTAATCTGTTGTCGACATCGAGCTTATCCCTTCAAATTTTCTGCCGACCCATAACTGAACCATTGTGCTTCGCCTTTTTATTGATGTGCATAGCTAGGATCATTGCAAGGTCCTCCTCCTCTTTAATATCAAATTCTTCTTCGAAAGAATCATATGACCAACTCATCTACAATATTGAATTTAAACTATTCTATAAAAACTACAAACAACATGCACCAAATTAATGTAAAAAATGTGAAGTTGAAGCAATACATGCCTTGCAAGCATTTTGTCGAACACCTTGTGGACGTCGAGCGGCAGTGGGCGGCCGGGTGCTGTTCGTCAGACGAATGGCGCGCACGAGGGGCGGCGGCGACTAGAGGGAGGTGAAGGAACCAACGGCGGCGCGGGGATAGTCCGGGGAAGCACCGTCGGGTCACCGGAGCAAATGAGGAGGTGCGGGCGGCGGCGCCAGCGCCTGGATATGGCGGTAGGTGGAAATCGCGGAGTGTGCACTCGAGTGTGCAGCGCGCGGGAGCGGGCGAAGGAAATAAGAAAAAAGGGTATGTTGCTACTCTTTTGAAAGAAAAAAATAGGAATTCTCGAAGTAATGTCTAAACCCAAGGATTTCACGCACGCAATAAGCGGCGCACGATGCCGTTTCGCTCCGCGCGTGGAACCACTTAGGCCGTGCGCGCTTTTTTGTGCCTCCGCTGGAGCACCCGGAACGGCTACGTGCATGCAAAAAATGCTATTCTTCCAGCGTGATGCTAATATGGCGCGCGTGTTGGAGATGCTCTAAGGCCTTCTTTGGTTGATAGGGTAAGAAAATCATAAGAGTAGGAAAATCATAGAAAATGAGATGACATGCATTTTAAATCATATGAGTAGGAATAGGAAAAGAGACGTTCTTAATTCGCATCATAGGATTTTTTTCACCGAGTCTAGACTAATATTTATTTTCCTATGAAACATGGAGGATAGGAAGAATTTCTTGATAGGAATAGAATTATATTCCTATAAACCAAAGGGCACTAAAGGAACTTTTCTTGTAGAAGTTTTATTTTATGAAATTTCTACAAAATTCCTCCACACCAAAGGAGGCCTTAGGAGTGTTTTGGGACGGAGGGAGTGGTGTTTTGAGAACCGGAGCCGATTCCCGTCAAAAGAGAAAGAAAAATAGAACGGCAGCCGATTAGTATCTCGCTGACAGTGGGCCACAGACGCGTCGGCAAGCTGAGCGAGCGAGTCTCCATCCTCCCCACCCAGGTCTCGGACGCCAACAGACAGCCACCGCAGCCCTCTCGTCTGAATCCCCAAATTCGAATCAGACGATACATGTAGCTCTCTTCTTCTTCCCAATCCATCCACCCGCGCGCCTCTTCCTACCCCGCGCGTGCTCTGTCGAATCTGTAGCCCCGTATCTAGGCGGGCGGCGGAAATGGCGAACCCCCTAGCCGGGCTGCAGGACCACCTCAAGCACGCGCGCGACTACGCGCTCGAGGGCCTCTACGACACCTCCATCATCTTCTTCGACGGCGCCATCGCGCAGATCAACAA